>NC_056732.1:414215180-414252680 GCF_019279795.1 Protopterus annectens
CAAGAAACTAGTCTTCTTAATCCTACACCTTTGCTAACTACCTAATATTTCCTTACCAATTCTACCATCATGTCTACCAAAACTACCTCAACCCTAACTAAACTACTACTCTGTGCCACACTCATATCTGTACTAACCTCAGCATATCTGATAACCTCCTATGAACACCCAAATATTTCTCAATTTAACCATCCAAGAAAACAAACAGTCCTACATACTTTCACATTCACCCATAATAATATCACTATTACATCCACACCTAGATACATACTAGCTAAATACCACAGACTTGCCCACATTAAATACAATAACCTAACAACAAAAGAAATTCCGATACCAAATTAGTAACATATATTATCTTTTGCTTTCACTAAAAAGGCATTCCTTACAGGATGGAGACATACATCCTAATCCTGGGCCACATAATGTCGTATCCACTGGACATCTCACCAACAATCCCTCTATTCCCCTCATCCCCAACAAACACCCCAACTCTCTCTTCATTGCACATCTCAATATCCAAAGTGTGCATAACAAAGTTCCCCATCTTCATGCTCTCCTTGATGTACACTCTTTTGATATTTTATGTTTGACAGAGACTTGGCTAAAACCCAAAACACATGATAATGAAATTATCCCACCAGGTTATAACATATTTAGACTTGACCATATAAAAAGAAAGGGAGGGGGAGTAGCACTTCTTTTTAAAGATGGGCTACAAGTCACCTCTATACTCTATAACCCATCAAAAGACAACCATGCTGAAGTCCTTGTTTCCAAATTACAGCTTAACTCTAGTAAATCCTTATATATCTTCTGTATCTATCTGCCTCCTGAAAACAATATCAGTATACTAGAGGATATTCTTAGCTGGGTCTCAACATCCTTCCCACAAGAAACAATTATCCTAGGAGACTTTAATATAGATTGGAAGAACATCAATACTGAACATCCTAACTCTCATATTAACCTTCAAGCTTCTCTCAGACCATTACCTCCCCAACAAGAATAAACAAACCAAACAAAAAATAGAGCACTTTGGATTGCATCCTTATTAACAACTACCACCAAAATTACACAGTTGGTATCCTCCCTGATGATGTAAGTGACCATTCCTTGACATATAATCAGGCAAAAGTCTAATACCTCTCACCTAACTTCATATAGGACTATACGGACCAACAAGCAAGTTAACCAACACCTTTTCCAGAGTAAACTCAATGCCTGTGATTGGTCTCAATTAAAAACCCTCCCACTTGAACAGGCTGTCAAATACTTCAACTCTAAGTTCTTAGAAATCCTAGATCAGCATGCACCTAAATGTACTATCAGAAATAGGTCCAAACCTGCCCCTTGGCTTACAAATGAAACCAAGAAAAAAATCCTCCTCAGAAATAAAGCCTGGTCTAGGTAGCGAACTACTAAAAATACATCAGATCAACAAATCTTTAGACATATGAGAAACATGACAAAAAAATAAATTCTCTCAGACAGAAAAAAACGTTTACTGTAAAATGCAGCAAACAAACCAAAACAATCCTCAAATATTCTGGGCATATATCAATAGACTTCTTTATCCAGGTCACTGCAGAACACCAACCCCAACAGGTGCAACACATGAGACTCCCATCCAAACTGCCAATTCTTTCAATTCCTTCTTCACAGAGGCTATCCAATCTCTAGCCAGTCAACTAGCTCCTGATAGATCCAGTCTTCTTAACTCTTCTCCCAGCTCTCTTCCTACTTTCTGATTTCTACCCAGCTCAACAAATTTTATCTATAAACTCATTCTAAAACTTAAGCCTTGTACTCCTTCTGCTGACCAGATCCCAGCCGAATACCTGCAAAAAGCAGCTAAAGAAGTAGCTTACTCGATATCCATCCTGATTAATAGAACTACTAACGAGGGAAGCATCCCTGACATTTGGAAAATCTCACATATAATCCCCCTACACAAAGGTGGCAACTCAAATGAATACTCTAACTATCGACCTATAGCCCTACTACCCCCCTTAGCAAAAATAATGGAAAAATGTATTCACCATCAGCTTCTAAAATATTTAATTCAACATAACATACTTGCTGAAAGCCAACATGGCTTTAGGCCATTCCACAGTACTACTACTGCCCTCTTATCTTTTACTGATACCATAAACAAAAAACGCAATAACAGTGTTCTCTCTCTTCCTCTCTATTTATTGATCTCTCAAAAGCATTTGATATGGTAAACCACTCTCTACTTATAAATATTCTGAAATCACTCTCTCTTGATACTATGGCTGTACAATGGTTTACTTCTTACCTAAGCAATAGGCAACAGGCTGTGCTCTGGGAGAATAAACTATCATCCCACCTTCCAGTCTCACTTGGTGTCCCTCAGGGCTCCATTCTAGGCCTTCTCTTATTCTCAATATTTATCAATGATCTCTACCTAGCTATTCCTCAGGCAACCTGCATACAGTATGCAGATGATTCAACTTTAATCTGTGCAGCTGAATCTTCATCTGAACTACAATCCCTATCTCAGAAAATATTTAAAGTAGTAGAGACTTGGTTCTTAAAATGTTGCCTCCTCTTGAATCCCAAAAAAACAAAGCTCCTTCTCTGTACTCCTACCCGTAAATCCATGCCTTTAGATTTCTCTGTTATTTCTAACAATGGCACCCTCATATCCCCTGATTCTACCACCAAACTCCTAGGAATTACTATAGACAATTACCTCAGCTTCGATAACCATATTAATAACACTATAAAAACAGTCAACAGAAAAATGGGCTCCCTATACAGGATCAAATATTTTCTCACTCCAACAGCCAGAACTACTATTGCCCACTCTTATCTAATCTCAACACTTCTCTATGCCTCATCAATTTACACCAACCTATCCAATAAGAATCTTCTTAAACTAACTACATCTTACAATAACATTGCCAGATTTGCTACTGGTAATCACTTTAGAACTTATCACTGTCAGAATCTAAAACAACTAGGATGACTTGAACTGCAAAATCAGCTTTATTTTAACCAACTTACCATTGCTCATAAGATCCTCAACCAGCCTAACAATGCTTCTATACTCTCAAACCTCATTACTCCATATACAAATCTTAATACCCTACGCTCTGCTAACAAACTTCTACTTAGTATTAGTAAGTCTAACAACATGGCAGGTAACTCTCTTTTCTCAAACAGAACTGGAAAATACTGGAATCTTCTACCTAGTGATCTTACTTCACTTCCTTCCCTACCCCACTTCAAACAAAAACTCAAAATATACCTTAGAACACACTGGCTATGTCCTTGCACTAACCCTGACTAAGCCACTACCTCTGTGACTAAATTTCTCCTAACTCCACTCTAACTATAATTTAATGCTCTTTCCTGCAAACTTTACAAGAATAGCAAACCCGCATACAGTTATGATCTACCTCACATGGATATCTTGTTCAATATGTTGTAAATACTCTTATGCAACCATTCTCAGGAATTGTAAACCTGAAAAAGTTCAATCTACCTCATGTGAATATCTTGTTCTATATTATTGTAAATATTGCTTTGCAATATACTGTAAAATGTTTTGTATCTTCTGCGATGTTAACTTGATTGTAACCTTACAAACACTGTTTTGAATTTGTAACCTTATACATTTGGTATAATGGATCTGTCTTGGAGCTTTTCTCCCCGGGCTTCTACTGAAAATGGACATATATCCAGTTGGACTAGCTCGGTCAATAAATGTAAAATAAATAAAATAAAATATTTCTAGACTTTTCTAAAGCCTTCGGCACAGTTTGCCACAGCAAACTTCTACTTAAAATGTCCTCATTAGGTCTGTCTCAGCCCACCCCTTCTATGATTTGAAAGCTACTTGTTCAATAGGTATCAGTCAGTAAAATGGCACTCCATCTGCTCTCCATACCTCCCAGTCACCACTAATGTACCACAAGGCTCAAGCTGTGGTCCCATCCTCTTTAATATTCTCACCAACACCCTCCACACATCCACACAATAGGCCTCCCTAATGCATTAAGCAGATGACTCCACACTCATATGCACATCAGACTGCTGGCACATCTCCAAACAATTACTCAAGAACCTTTAACAGACACTGAAACACGGCTTTGTACCTCACATCTTCTGCTGAACCCCCCCCCCACAAAATATTTATAATAATACAACCACTGAAGTCACTACTCATAGCAAATTATTAGGGATGATAATATTAATCAGTCAAAATCTATAATCTCTCAGTGTGTGTGTGTCAGCTGCTTGGGGCAGGGACACGAAGCACTGGGTTTACAGACAGGGTGCTGGAGGACTTGGCTTGGACATTCAGCTGAGGATCTAACCCTACTACTGTATCACAGGGAAATTTTATTGGGGACCTGGAGGGAGACAGATATAATGACATCCAGATCCTGGGCTGAGTGTGTTTCCTGTGTGCTCTTAAGGGAAATTGTACTTGATGCAGAGAGGTATGCATCTGGAAATACTGAGTGTATCCATTTGACTACTGAGAGTATCCCATTTGTATTCCAAGTGCAGGTCCCACTCCAGTGTCAGTGCTGAGGATTCAGACTCCTTGATTACTGGCCCAACATGGGGACATCACATATTGGTGGCAGTGGTGGGCATCACTTATTGATTTGCAGTGGCAGGATCATCACATGCTCACATATTGTTGAACAGTGGTGTGGATATTGAATTCCTGTAGCCTGTAAGCAGTTGTCACTAAAAATGTCCTCTCAGCAGCCACAGAGTAGATATTCAGAGTTTCATATTGCAATATGTTTATTTATTTACTTTTTGTTACTCAGTCAGGGACAGCAGGCAAGGATGTCAGTAGAGGATTATGGCAAGCTGACAAGGAACCAATTGGCTGAGATGTGCTAAGCCAAAGGTCTGTTGTGTGCCAACCGGACTAAAGGGGAAATGAACACATCCTTAATCACAGCTGGAGCACATACCAGTAACCAGAAGGATAGCCAGTCTATTGATGGGGACTTGCAGCTCTCAGAAACAGGGCAGTTCATTTTTTCCTCAGATGACTTAAAAACCCATCTGGAGTTAAAGAGAACTTGAAGTGGAGGCCATTATTAATATTAATACTAATACAAATGGTATTAGTTTACCAAGATGGCTAGGTCTTCAGGAGTGGTCCATACAGTGTCACCAAATAAATGTAAGTACTCTGAAAGGTTAAGTACTTTCTACAAGGACCAGCCACAATAAAAGTTTAAGTATATTTAATAATAAACAATATATATATTCACAGTAAACCTTAGAGTTCATACTACAGGGAATATTGAAAAGAACATTGATGGACAGACTCAGACAAATAAAGAAAACCAATATTTACACTAAGCTTCACTGTATTCCTGACTAATCTAAAAGAAATACTGTTCCCTAATTAAGTTACTTACTACCACAAGGCAAGATGCTGTGAGTGAGGGTCTTTCTAGTCAGATTCCCTAAAACAGAATACTCAGTACTCTGAGATTTCTCTTTGTAATATCTAAAATATAATTTCCAAGAGGGCTGGCAGAATGACCTCATCTGGTCACCTGACTCTAGGTTCTTACAATATTCCCCTTTGAAGCTGAGACAGGAATTTAGCATAGATGGTTACAATACACATCTAAATGTTCATGGCAGTGCCAGGGGCTTCTCCTCTTTTTAGTGAGCTAATGAACAAAGCATTTTTCCCAGACCTAGCGTCTCTGGTCCTTTTCAGCACTGTGGGTGCCATTTTAATGGTTTAACAGCTCATTTACATTTCCCTTATTATTCTTAAAGTAAGCTAGCTGGTACATTTAATTCAGTTGCAATAGTACATGTACATTTCTTTTCATTCCAGCAGGGTACACTGTTGATGCATTTTAGCATAATTAACACAAGAAAGCTCGCAAATACATTTTCATCACAAACATCTGTATAAATCATTTTGATATACAAATGACATACAGCTCTAATACATTTGTAACACAAACATCTTGCATAAATCAGCTTAATATTCAAAGGACATATCATACTTTACAGAACTCCAGCTGGCTATGCTGGCCCTTGCCCATACCATCAGAATTGGTACTTGCAAAGTCTGATCTTGACCTGGAGAAGGAATCAAGCTTATAGTGCTTTGTAAAAGTTTATATAGAGGACCACATTTTTGCTTTGAAAATACTTCTAGTATCTAACCCTTTCCAACAAGCCATAGATTATGCCAATGTCCTGATAGAGTAGGCCTTGACCCTGCCTGGAATACTTTTGCTGTGGTGAGTATAACAAAATATAATAGCCTTAGACAATCATTTGGAAATAATCTGTTTTGACATAGGCTGTCCCTTCTTATCTTTGTAAGAAATGAGCAATTGATCTGAAGATCAGAATGATTTAGTTTTGTCAAGATAGTGCCTGAATTGTCTATTGACATCTAAGATTTGAAGTATCCTTTCTACCTCCTTTTTGGGTTCAGGAAAGAAAATGGGGAGATGGATAGTTTGGCTTAAAGTAAACTCAGATTCCATTTTAGGTATAAAAGAGGAATTAGTTCTCAAAGAATCCCTGTCCCTGCAGAAAATTAGCTGGGGCTGACTCAACATAAGAGCTTGCAGCTCAAATATCTTCTTGCAGTGGTGACAGCAATCCGTAAAACTGTTGTTCATTCAAGTCAGCCATGCTATCTGTTCCAATGGAGCAAGAGTTAGCTTCTCTAACATAAAATTAAGATCCCAAGGAGGGGCCACTAGTTTTCATGGAGGCCTCTTATGCAAAACTCCTTTCTAAAGCATTTTGACATGAGGCTTCATTGGAAGAAGAGGATCTATGGGCAGACATGCTGAAAAGGTGGATAGGCCATTGAATAGTAACTCACACAAATGTTTAAAAACCAGAGACCAACTAGCTCTGAATGGGTGTTGGTTACTTGTTATGTTGTTGGCACCAGTTAGAGAACCTTTTCCTTTTGCTAATATGTAATTTTCTAGTAGCATGTTTTCTTGCCTCCATTAGTATGTATCATCCAGGCTATTGACTGAAGTTGATTGGTGGTGGGGAGTATCAAACAACACCATTCTTGAATGAGTAGATCCAGTCTGAGGAAGCTTGTAGTGATTGTTTCTGGCTATTTCCAAAAAAGGGAGAACCATGGTTGCCTGAGCCAGAAGAGAGTCACCACAATCATCTTGGGGGATTTCTTCTGAATATTCAGAAGTACTCTGGATATTAGTGGAAAGGGTGGAAAATCATACATAAAACATTCCTGTCCAAGGAATGGAAAGATATCTGTCTTCCAGGATTTCTTGTGTGTAGTCCTGAAGCAGAATCTTGTGAGCTGATTGTCCAGAGAAGAGAGAAAGAGGCCTATTTAAAGAACTCCCCACAGATAGAACAAATATTGGAAGACCCCCTGATATAGTTTCCATTTGAGAAGGTCTAACTTTGTCCTGCTCAGGTTGTCTGCCACATAAGTTTGCTCTGACAGAATGTAGGATGCCTGTAGAGTATGACTGTGCTGTGCTAACATAACTAGTCTGCAAAGAGGGATGGCCGGATCCTCTCTGCTTGTTGATATACCACATGACTGTGGTATTGTCTGCAACAACTTGCAAAGGTCCTGGGGACCAAAGATGATTCAGAGAGTTGAGTACCTTGATCAGAACAACCACATCTTTTATATTTATGTGTTTGTATCTGTCCTTGATGCTCCACACACATTGCATTTTTATCCCTTGTAAAACTGCTCCCCAAGCAGTGTCTGAGGTGTCTGTGGTGACTGACTGCGTTGGAATGTGGAGGGAAAAGGGTAGATCTAAATTTAGAGATATCTGTTGTCTCCACCAAGTGATTTCTCTTTTGACAAGCCCTAGTACTGAGATTTGAAAAGGCAAGGTTTTGGAGGCTGGGACCAAAGAGAATTCAGATAACACTGTATCTTTCTCATGTGGAGTCTTTCCAGAGAGGTTATGGGAATCATAGAAGCCATGAGACTCAAAATCCTGAGATATTCCCTCTCAGTGACTGAAGTCTGATTGGAAAACCCCAGAAATAGATGTAGATATAAATGTATCTGTTCCTGTGGAAGAAAAGATCTTTGAACTGGGGTGTCTAGTTGCATCTCAGGAAAAACAATCCCATGAGAAGGAGTCAAGAAAGACTTTTGAATGTTGTCTTGTAATCACAGCTTGTGTAAGAGATCTAGCATCCAAGAGGGTGATTCCTGACATTTTGAAAAAGACTCTGCAAAGATAACCAAGTCATCTAAATGTGGAAAAATGTGGATACCCCTAGCCCACAATGAGCTATAACAGAAAATAAACATGGATAGTCCAAAGAGTGATGCAGAGAACTGATAATGTGATCCAGCCACACAAAACCTTAAGAGATGCCTGCACTATGGATGAATGTGGGATTTAATAATAGCATCTTTTAAATCTAGTATTACCAGGAAACTTGAATGATAAAGAAGAGGTCACAATTTGTGAAGTGACATAATTTTGAACTTGGGCACTATCACAAACAGGTTTAGGAATGAAAGAACGAGTTGGTACTGGTCTCCAAGAAATTTCTTTCTTTCTTTCCTTCTTTGGCACTAAAAACAACATTAAAAAATCCCCTTTCCCACTTGGGAAGGGAGAAATGCTTCTATCACTATCTGGAACAGCATGTGATGAAGGACAGATGGAAATAAAAGAGTTTGGTGTAGTTGATGAGACATTACCCCCTGGAAAGGAGGACTTTCCTCCCATTACCGTTTGTAACCTTAACGAATGATCTTTGGATCCCATTTGTCTGAAACTATTTGCTGCCAAAGAGAAAAGTTGAGATTCAAACATTCTGGATGACAAAAAGGGGGGCCAGGGTAGTAAGGGGGAACAAATTATCTTAAATAGTCATTCTGACTTATTGGGATATCCTTGTTTTTTGTAATTTCCAGAATTTGTCTTGGAACCCTCTTACCATTTCTTCTTAAAATGTCTGTTTACCTGTATTTTGTTGAGACTGTTTATTTTGTTTCTGACCAAAACTGGATGAAGAATTAAAGAATCCCTTGGAAAATTTGGGAAAGCAGGGCTGAAAAATCTTAGAGATTCCCTGCATCAGCTTACCCTTTCATCATACTTTTTGATCTCCTCTGCAGCAGTGGGGCCAAAAACAAAATCTCGATCCAAAGGAGAATTTAAAATCTGATTTTTAACACTATCTGGGGGTTCTAAGAATGCAGGTATGCAAACTTCCACAAAACAATATTAGTGGCCGTAGTCTTTGAAGAAGTATCAACAGAGTCATACAGTCACTTTATACAATGAGTAGGGACTTGAACAATAGAAGAAATTAAATTAAATTATTTAAAGCAGATTTTTCCTCATGAAAAGAAAAACTGCAGACAAAATATTCCTCATAATGTCACAATTAATCAGGACAAACCTTAACACATGAGTCTGACAATTCAAAATTCTGAAAATCAAAGTTGTAGAAGCATACAATTTTTTCCAATGCTTATTAATAATTTTTGTATGCTTATTAGAAATAGTAGGATTGGAATTAACTAAATGTTTAGCAGCAGAAGGATTAACTAAAGCTATAACTGCTGGATCAGGCTTGGGAAAAGTCTATAAAAACTTAAAAGACTGAGCAAGTTTATATACCCTATCTGCCTTTGTATGAGCAGCTTACACACAGTAACACACACACATCCTCTAAGGCAGACAAAACTGGAGGAATGGATGCAAGTTGCAGCAATTCCTTCTGTAACAGTTCAGAGTAGTTTCTGAGGGACTGAGAAATCTCAGTGTTCACCCAGTGAAAACACTGACACATTCTAGAAATAGTCTCAGTGAAAGAGAACCCTCCAGAGGGATAATCAGAAATTGAGCTCTCCTCTGAGTCTGAGTCAGAAATCAGAGGAGAACCCTATATATTTCCCTTCATCCTCCTGTCCAGATTCAGAATCTTGAATATTTTCAAGAAAGGAAGTATCCCTCTTTCTCTTATAAGAAACAACCTTACAAGAGGGATCAATAGCCAGAATTAAACCCTGAGCTAGACCCAGTAAACTACTCTTGTCTAAGAAATTCGAGGAGGAGTAGATACATGTTTAGTTTTGCTTCTTTTTTTGACAGGAAAAAGGGGCTAATATTGTTAGCTGTGTCAGCAATAGCTTTCCTAGTGATGGGCACAACATTCTGATAAAACAGGGAAGAATTCCCTGTTCCTTCTCCCAGGACCAGTAAGAGTGTCTCTTCCTTGTCCACTGAGGGTGCATAACAACTGTAGAGGACTTGATTAACCCATGGCCCATAGTGGCTGTAGGTGCTACACCAGAGGGATTTGTGGTAAAAGATGAGTGGTCTGAGGTACAACAAATGGCCACAGCAGAATCATTTACCTTTGGCTGAGGCAAATCACTAGCTTGCTGTGGTGGCAAAAGTTGTTTTGCTTAACTTTTTCTTTTTGTGGCTGGAAGAAGGACTGACCATGGTACCAATAGTTTGTTCCATGGTCAAGGCAAAAATTGTACTTTCTTCCCAGAGAAAACAAGCAGGAAATGCTAGTAAAAATACAAAGTATTTAAAAGTCATTTTTCCTCATGAAAATTCAGTAAAAAGCAGTTTAAACACTATGTCATCCCCAGAAAGTAATATAAATATAACGTCTCTACAAAAAAAGTGGTTTTCAGTTACTTTAAACAACTTTTAAGCTGTGAGGAAAAATGCTTCTGTTTAAACATACACTACAGTCTCATGACAGTCCATTAAAACACAAGCTCCTTGCTTTAAAATAACTTTCCTGAAGAAGATGATATAAACAGACCTTTCAACTGTGCAGATCTTTGCAGAATACCCAAATTTTTACCTCATACATTCAGTCTGTTTCTTATAAATTTTGTAGTTTTCTGGCAAATCACTGAGGATTAAACTCACTAAATAATGACATACATTTGAATTTCAAACTTCATATCCTGTGGAAGATGCATGTTAATACAAATCCTGTTATTCTACCAAGTTTCTAAGTTTATAAGAGAAATATTTAAAATCTGTCCCTAATTTTGGGCCTTTGTCCCTCCATTTTTTAGGCTTTGTCCAAATTTCTTAAGTTAAAAGGTTGAGAGATATGAGTATAAATAATAGGCACAATTGTTAAATGGAAGGTTATATCCCCAAAGGTAACTTATCTGCCCAAAAAAGGAACAGAACAAGCCAACCATTGATCCTTGAAAAACTCAGAGGAGCATACAGCTCAGCAGCAGTAAAGCTCTGAAGGATGTGACAATCAAACTTGTCTTTTATTCAGCTCTGCTTGAGCTGACTGATGGCTTGAGCACACAGAGCTTTGGAAGCTTGATGGCTGTTATATCCTTGGCAGGATGTAACCCATATAGTTATGGCTATTGCACCAGTGATCAATATGATGAACATTAATAGTTACATATAGGAAACCATCCATGGATACGATGAGACATCATTAGTAGTTGCTAAACTTAGAAAATCTTCTATGGTACAAGCAAATCATATTGATTGGCAATCTCAGTCACCCAAATATCAACTGGAAAAACTATACTTTAAAGTCAACTTTTGAAAAGGAATTTATATTGATATCATACATATCCATGGTTTACCAACTAGTTAGAGAAATGACAAGGGACAAAAGTCAACTTTACTGAATTGTAACTAGCCGTGAAAAGATTATTATGCAAATAGTACTGGTCCTGTATTAGCTAACTTTAATCATTACTCACTAATCTTTAATATTACCACACATATGACAAAATATGACTTACTCTTAAAAATACAACTGCAGACTAATTTTATACAAAATTGACTGGCCAAATGATAAACTTAGTTTTTGTATGTGAGTTCAATACTGACAATCATTCCTGAAGAAATACTGTAACATTTGTTTGATATAATGCCCCTGGGCTGTGACTGAAAAAGGTCAGTCGATCAGGTCACTTACCAGCTAACAAATTTTAAATAAATAAACAAGACATTTGTTACTATACACATGAAAATGTACTGGTAAATTCTATGGAGCTCATATCAGTTAAAAGCAGTCATTTCTCAACTAAAACAAAATTTTCTCTCTGAAGGACTCATAAATTAATATTACATAAAAAGAAAAATGTATTTTTCAATAAAGTAGGAAACTTCCTACACACAGGAATAAAAGACAGTTAGACAGAATTTGTAAATATTTGTATCTTACAATAAAACACACCGTTAGCAAATGAAGACAATGACAAAAAATTATGCTACAAATATATTAACTCATCAGCTCAGACAAAACATCCTATCAGTTCTTCAAAAATTTAACAGTGAAATTCTAATAGAACCTAAAAGAATAGCTGATGAGGCTAATCACTTTTTTCCCTAACGTTTGGGGTCTAAGTTCAGTTCAGACAATGATTGCTAAAGAAATACTAGCAGCTGAAAGGAGCACTTGTACAATTTCTGAATCGCTGACCTTAAATACAGTAAAGAAAGTGGATGTTGATGCAGTCTGATAAACTCCTGCTAATTTAATTGCAATATTTATTAAGACTTTATCATCTGTTTTCTATATAATATTCATTCAGTTGTTAAAATCAGGAATACTGCCTAACTCATGGTAAAAAACAAATAGTATTTCTATTTTTTAAAAGAGCAAAAGACGTCATATGCAGAACTATAGACCAACAGTCTAATGTCACTAAATATCAAATGTTTTCAAAGATTTATGATCAAACTATTAAAAGATCCAAATAATTAATTGGATTTTTATGACATATACCAACATGGATTTGTAGTCTGGAGATCCACTCTGATAAACCTAGCTGAATTTTATGACCAAATCAATATAGCAATGAATTCAGGATTAACTGTTGGTGTGATTTTCCTGGATTTAACAAAAAACTTGATAGACTGTCCCTCACTTCATTTCACAAGACCTCATTAAATTACAGATATAATCCATTCTGGTTAAGTGGAAAAACTCAATCCCGGGATTCATGAAGCTTGCGCCAGGTGCAGGTGTAGCGTAGGTGGTATAACGCCAAATATGGCCGCCGAGCGATTCAGGTACGATCCAATTCCATGTGCACTACTGGCGTACGCCAGAACTGCGTAGCCCTTGGCTTAGGTATGCTAATCACCCCATGCGCAGTGCCTCACCATGCAAATGAAGGTACATAGTGATACATGAAGTGGTGCAGGCGTAGTGTAAGCCCATGGAAATGTAAACCAAAAAACACGGTTTACATTTTTCCAAACAGAACATCAGAGCTATAAAAGCGGACCAGACTCAGGTATTACAAAGTTAACATATGCCAATGGCTAAATATACAGCCAATGACATAAGAAAAGAAGCAGAACACCTAAAAAGCAACATTTAATGTCATGTCCACAGTAACGCAAAATACAACTGCAGGGCATGTGTGCGCAAATGGGAACACAAAGAAAATATATACAAATGTCATAAAATCACAATGTAATACAAATCAGGATTTCACCATAATACTCAATGGTATGCATGGTACACCACAACCAAGCTGCAAGGGTTGCTAAGGGTCTGTGACAGTGTTCGGCATGGTAACTATGAATTAGTAGTCAATGCCATGCAAATGAGGCAGGTAATACTGAATCGCAAACGTCCCTCCAGATTAAGGATGTACCATACGATGCAGCGCTACAACACCGAGGAGTGGCTCAGAGGTATACATGACATTAGCAGTGGGGTGTGCCACCATAGCTGTAAGCACATTGAAGCAATGCAAATCTGGCCTGGCCGTTGCTAAGCAAAGCCGCAGGACAGGGGTGGGGAGGTAGGTATAGCATAATTTAGCTGAGAGCACATATGGTGCCCAAAAGCGCATGTGTACAGGGATGAAAACATGCCCAAAACCCGGTAACCGAATGCACGCGCCGCACGCCCGAAACCCGGTAAGCGGATGCACGCGCCACGCACCATAGCACAAACAGGAAGGTGATGGGGAAGAAAAGAAGGAAATGCCGCAGTAGGGTAATTGAAGTACAACTGAGCAATTAACACCTATTAACTCACAGCGGGCAATCGATGGCAGCTGACAAGTCTGCTCGCAGAAACCTGCAAAACAGGATAGGGGAGGTGTCGGATTGCAAAGTAAGGAGAACTGTCATAGCAGAGCAAAGCAAACCTACAGTAGACCGGCAATAGAACACATTACGCAAGATAAGCCAGGTCTAGGAAAGTACAAATGAAAGCAGGCTGCTGGATGCATGCCAGAAAATGGTAGGTGAAACGTGAAGAAATGTAAAGGGAAGGGCAAGAGGTAATCCACGGCAGCCAAATGTAATTCAGCACCAACGGCACCACAATAGTAGTTCCTGTAGTAAAACACATAAGATACCCTGTAGCTACGATCGTACATACACACCCTATGACATCATCGGTGTTCACAGCACAATAGTATAAAGTGTAAAAGCACCCCACACACACCTGTGTATTCCCAAACACTGCACCATAGGTGTAAACACATAGGGAACTTTTAAAATGTACATGTTGGGAGCCGCCATAGTTGTGATCCATCACTATGTGTTAGAGACTGGCGGTGTTGTGGAGGATGATGCTGACAACCACCACAGGCCCCGGAGGAGGAGAAGAGTGTTCAGACCAAGGGTAACCTACCGGGGGCTACATGATCTGGAGATAGTAGAGCATTGCAGGGTGGACAGGGACATCTTACAGCAAATAGTTGAGCTGTGCCAGCCACGCCTGAGATCCAGAAACAACAGAGGGGAACCCATCCCAGTGGACATGAAGGTATGTGTAAGCTTGTGAATACTAGCTACAGGTACCTTTCAAAGGCCAACTGGAGATATAATGGGGATCTCACAGGCATCAGCATCCAGGGTACTACACCAGTTACTGGATGCCATGTTACCACATGCCAATGAGCATATATACTTCCCCCAAACTCAGGAGGAGTTGGCCAGCAATATGCATCACTTCCACCATGTGGCACACTACCCGGAGGTACTGGGTGCGATAAACTGCACGCACATACATATCAAGTCACCACCCGGTGAGCATGGTAGACGCTACATAAACTGCAAGGGATTCCACTCCATCAACTGCCAGGTCGTGTGCAATGCCCAGGGCATTATAATGGATGTGTGTGCTGGCAGCCCTGGAAGCTACCATGACTCCCATATCTGGCGTGCCTCACAGCTGTATCAGGTATTTGTAAGGGGGGACATCCCACATGGCCACCTTGTGGGGGATGCTGGCTATGCACTGGAGCCATGGATGATGACTCCCATCAGAAATGCACACACACCCATGCAAGAACGCCATAATGAGGCACACGCACAAACCAGAATCATCATAGAGCGTGTGTTCGGGATGCTGAAATCACAGTTCTGTTGCTTGGACACATCTGGTGGAGCCTTGCAATACTCTCCAGGCACGTGTGCCCACATCTTCATAGTATGTGCCATGCTACATAATATGATCCTGCGGAAACAGCTGCAGCAGGGACAAAATGATGAAGGCCCTCATAGCCCACCGCAATTGCCAAGGCCATCACAGGCACAGAGGGATTCAGACCACGAACACCCTGTGCCAGCCCCAGTAGGTAGACGGAGGTGTGCCAATATGCCTATGCCTTGGCAAAGAGGGAACGTATAGCATGTACTCTGACAGTGTAGGCCCCTATGGACTGACACTCCTCTCCACCGGCACACACAGTAAAATGGATGGCACAGACACACGACCACCTGTAAATTGTAATGTATAGGTGGGCTACTGTGTGAATCCTACATAGGCAGCCCTCAACCATTGTAAACACAACAGCTATTGGAACAAGGAATGTCAACACCTGAACAGTACACTCACCTATCAGTATATGTTGGTACTGTGCGTATAGGTTCCTAGGTACATCGGTAGGTACACGCCCGATTGTCAGAGGCCATACACCAATCGAGGCAAACAGTGTCTGCTGTTGCCACAACATCGAGTAACCAACTGCCGCTCAGTGGAGCAGAGGCAATTGCGGAATCCCATGTGTGTAATCACTGTTCTCCACACACTCTGCATGGATTCCCTGGTGCATTAATGAGGGGCCCCACATAATGTAATCATGGATGTCGTGTCAAGGCATGGGGTGTACCCATGACACGTATTTGTCACCCCAGCATGCTCCACCTATGGTCGTTTGAAGGTGTAGCACATTATAGTGTGTGGCTCACTGTGATATACATACTCAATGCTGGAGCACATCCATTAAACATCACATGGACATACCATTAATAGGACTCATCCATATGTAAACTAACTGAGTTACCCATGTGATTGCAGTATGGAGTAACAGCCGTAGTATAGTCCACATACAAAATGCCATAACACGTGTACAAATCCCAGATGCCCAAGTGGTAAATGCAGTGACCGCCGTGCATGTTCCCGGTCCCACGTCCTGCAAGGGATGTAACGTAATCCCGAAGGCACAAATAATGCATGTCGGATGCAGGTCATCAGATCATGTTTAGCACATGTTAGTGGGAATATGCGTTGCCTAGTGCTGGTAAGCGTCGTTTAAATATGACTATACGGATATGCACGAAACAGAGCTAAGCTTCTCTGAATATCATGCAGATCACAGTCAATGATGTCCAGAACAGGTGAAACCAGCACTATTCACCCCTGTACTAATAGTGCCTACTCTGAAGGGTAAAACGACCACTGCCAGGAGTAGAACATGCAATCATGTACACAATCACCTAACACTATGGTAGCCAAGATGTACCTATGGCAGGTGTGTAATGTGACAGGTTCAAACACAAACGTGTGGAGTCCAGGAAACAGTATACACCGACAAGTACACAATGAAAGGTGTATTCTGCCTGTCACTCTCTCTGTCAGATATATATATATATATATATATATATATATATATATATATATATATATGTATATATATATATGGATTCACCGATATCTGCAAATATATAGATAGGTCAACGGCATGTACACAACCATGGAGGTACAAATAAATAGGATACCGCCAACTATGGAATGTGTCACATACCGACACGCATAACCACGAGGCTGAAAGACTGAAAGAACACAGTACCGGAACACTAGAACCGCGAGTAATATTATCACGATGTGAAGGGACATTTAGTTACCGCTGCCGGTGTTGCGGTCCACGTAGGTACTGTGTTCAACTGTGTTTGTGATTGCCGTAGTCTGTGTATGTGCATGTTGAGGGTGCTGTGTGCATTTCCGTGTGACTGTAATGTGTGTGTGTGTGTCTGCATCATGTGTCTGATAGTGCCAACTCGGAGGTAGATCATTACAGTAGGTGTGGTTATAGCTAGCCATAGGCATACGGTTACCACCTGTCCCACATTAGGAGGGTCATCCCCTCCCTGGGCAGTTGTGTCCTGACATAAAACATTAAAAAGGGCAAATGTCCAAGATTGTAGGACATTATTATGTCCCATATATTATGCAATAGTTGCATTAAATAGTTATGCCTGTATGTAAGAAACGTAAATGTTACATGCAATATGATAAGTAGCCAAAGTCCTACAAGAATGAGTATGTATTCAGGATAAAAGTATGTGCTATCCTGTGTACTGACCATGGGTATGTGTCGGCCTGTAAACACCGATGTGTGTCCCACAAGTGTCCCACTATGGCCATTTGAAAAGGTGGCAACCCATGCCAAAGAGGTTCAGTTACCAACACAACTGCAATGAGTGCAAATATCTGGGACAGAAATACATGAGACAGCTGTCATTTAGTAACATTCCTTTACATATTGCTATATTTACGGAGGTATGGAAGTATCAACCTCACCTGCATACTATATAGAAACCAATTAACAATGGCCCAATGTATATGCCTGTAACAAAAGTCTACTAACTGATAGGTCTTTAATTAGGGAAGGAGCCCACACACATATATGGAATATGTAGAAATGCAAGCCCCACAAACCTGTATATGCTACGTACACCCACTTACATCCCCCACACATGGAACTATAGCAATACAGACTGTAATAACAGCACAAACATCCAGTCACTCAATTACATCTGCAGAAGCGTTAACATACCTTGTGAGAGACACATTTTAAAGGCGCCATGTGAAATCGTAGCCGTTGTATAATGGAACAGACAGCGATGTTACAGGTTTTGTTTGCAATAGTCCCTTATCAGACGGTTGAGATGACAGGTACACTCACATGTAGAACCACATACTCTAGCCATCACGCACAATCCACGGGGGACATGAATCCAAAATATCCATGTCTCTACACATAGCAGTTGCAATTACACACAACAAAACACAATACAGGCCGTCTCCCCGAAGGTAGGGCAAATGGGCAACGCCCAAGTGGAGAATTCAATTATACCCCACTGTTGCCACGTAATTGGTGAATGGAGTAGCTGCACAGCTGATGTGCAAGTAATAATTCACTCAGGAACACCAGTTGGCAGCAGGAAACCACGTGTTACAGGTATTGATGTATATAAGGATGACTTGCCAGACATTCAAACCGTATGCTCATACCATAGAACTGTTTAAACAGTGTAAGAGAGATAGTTACGAAAGTTCGGAACGCTAACAAGGTATGTAGAACACTCAGTATGTTAGTGTATGTATAGCCTGTTTTGTATTAATTAAAAGTGTCCGCAATGCATAAATTGGGAAAAGGTATTATGTAGTGATGTCTTGCTGAGCATAGTAATGCTTGTAGAAATTGTGTGTCCTGCAGTGGGCCACAAGGTAAACATCACAGACACCACAATGGATGCTACATGAGGGCTTTAAACAGAACAATTCCATACCACCCGCCATCAGTGATAGGGTATGTCCAACAAGTATGTGCCATAGCAGGGGATAGTATATGTTGATATACTGTCACAGTAGGCATGTGTATGGGCATATAATGACAATGACATGCCTAAGGTGGTCCTGCTGTGCAAGTATGCTTTGCATTATGGGATAATATATAAAATATGTGTAATGTACAGTATTGTAGGTAGATATGTCAGATATCCTACACAGCATAACAGTCATATCATGCATACCAAAGGTATCGTATTGGCATGTACAATATACAATAACAGGATACATATGGCTTGTAGTTACAGGACACTGTAACAGCATGATAGCTAATTGAAATGGAAGAGCTACTCAATTAACCATGCACAAAGGACATGTAATAGCTTCACAGGTTCATAGTGGGGTACTATGCAGTCTGGCAAGTCTATGTGTAAGCCTAACTACAGTGTTTACATCAGCGGCACCTCTCTAGGGTAGTGTCCTGTCTGTGAACAGCAGAGCCATGTGTTACCTGCACCACTGCACAGTACAGCCACAGCAGTGATCCCTGGCATACATGTGTGTCTCCCATCCACCAAGTGAGGTATCACATAAAAAGTGCTACTGAGTGTCCCTGCGTGATGTACATAGGAATCATGTTCCAAAGCATGGTGAGTGTCTGGTTTGGGAATGTAACCCTCAAGCACATCCCACTCATTGTTGCATGTGTGCACATATCCATGAGCATGTTGCTCTCAGTGGCTTTTGCTTATGTCACTTATGTGGAGTATATCCATGAATATTGTTGTGGACATGGGCCCTGTCTGTTCAGCAGAGGTCACCCCTGAGTATGCAGTATGCAAATGTGTACAGTTGTGGTGTCCATAGTTCTGCCGCATACGTCGACCTTTGGAACTCAATAATCCTCATGGCGTGTTAATGCTGTGGTATGTAAAGCCGTAGCTGTTCTGTAAGGTACACCCTAAATGGGGTGTTGTACCTTTGAATGTGTGTATATGTCAGGAGTTCAGAGGTACAATGGGTGCCTATGTTCCAGCTACAAACCCAGTACAGATAAGGGTGGCCATGTAGAAGGATATCCACACCACAGTGGCAATATGGTTATCAAAGGAGTGGGTGCTACATACGTGTGTACTACGATCACATACAATGTGACATGTATGTAGGGGACTACCACCTATGTGATAGTCAGTGGTTGACTGGTGTAATGCAAAAGGGATGTTCATGCACCTTGTGTCATGCAGCTTGAGGCCATGATATTGATATCAGGTATCCGTCACAGTGACACCCTCATGGAGGGAGTCAGTATCAGCTGGTGGATCAATCATGGTGCTTTGTATGCAGTTGTCTGGAAAGCTAGTCAGGGAAAGTCCCTCTGTGTTAGCCTGTACCTCAGGGAAGCATATACCGAACATGAGGGGCCCTATGACTGAGGACTGTGGTACGCCAAGTGTAACTGAAATACAGTAGGTACTATGGTATACTACCCTCATTGTGTGGGTCCTGTCCGTGAGCCACTTTGCATAACATCCTGAGACATAGGGGTCGATGTGCAGGTGGATGTGTATGTTGTCAATACCAGAATGGAGAACGGTGCTAAAAGCCAATGAGAGGACAATGTGGGCTGTGTGGACCCCCTTACCATCATCAACTACCCTGGTAACTGTATCAAAGGAGTCCACCAGGTGTAGGAGCCATACTCTGGCCCTAACAAGTCCAACCTGGGTGGCATCAAAGGACTGGAGCTCACCAATGTCTCTGTGAATGACTTCCATGATGATGTGCCCCATAGCCTTGCAGAACAGTCCAGTCAGGCATATAGGGCAATAGTCCCTCTGGTTCATTGTGGCGCCACCTGTGTGGAGTGTGATAACTGTTGCTGTGTGCCATTCAGGGGCCACAATGTCTGATAGAAGACTATTACTGAATCTGGTGGCCAAGTGGGGAGACATTTCGTTCAGAGGTTTGTGTAAATCACAGCCTGGGATGTTGGACGGTCACATGGAGTCAGTGTTCCAGGCCTTAGAGAGTGCAGGTTAGTACTGTGTAGTTGTGGCAGCAGGGACACCGCAATGTTCCTGCATGGATTGTGGCCCTGTAGGGAGTGAGAGGGTGTAATGTTAGCATTGAACCCATCAGCCAGGATGTTGCCAACATCACTCGGTTCTGTAATGTTTCTGAGTAACTGTCATGTCAGAGCAGATGTGGGTATTGCAATTGACTACTGACATACCTCCATAATGCCTTGTGGTACACCCTGGAATGTGTTGCAGTAATGTTTACATAGCCAGGTTCGGAGTATGTGATGAGGAATCCCGGAGCCCTACTGAGGCTGACCAGTGAGCTACCCCACCCATGGGATTGTACTCTACTTTGCAACAGCCTCCGCCTTATGTTGTAAATTATGTCCATGGAACTGGAACCCCAGAGTGGCGTCCTTTATCTGGTGGGTACCATCATGGCTCTGTTTAGAATAGCATGATCCATGCAGTCATGTAAGTGCTAATGAAGTGCACTTGGGTATGTTTCAGCGTTTGTATGTGCATTGTCCATCTGCACGGGTGTCATGACGTTAGCTACTGCTGTCATAAGACGTCTGTAGTAGGCGTTGTAGTACTCTTGTACTGTGTATGCCATGAAGGGTGTGGTGCCGGGATGTGGATAACAAGGGTGATTAGCATATGTTCGGAATCCACCAACGATGGGATAACCCCAGGTGTGGAACACCAGTCACATGTTGGTAGTGTCCATGTCTAGGATATTGTTGGTCTTGGAGGTGGTGTGTATGGGTTGATCCAGCCGAGTGGAGGTTATGAATCCCGGACAGTGTTGGCCTAATGTGTTGGTACATGAGTGGCTATCCCAGTTAAGTGTGGGATAGTGTCAGTCTCACATCAGTAGTACCTGTCTGAACCCTACTGTCCAGTACACCAAGAAATGAGGTCTGGTAACCGTGGGGTATGTTGCTGAATCCGTAGCATGTTACAATGTGTATAGCAGTTCTGGCCACAGTTAGTTGCACATGGAGCACCTCTGATGCATTGTGCTAAGTAACTAGCCAGGAGGTGTGTACAACATAGTGGAATATGGGAACACCTCAGCCGTGGGTGTTCCGGTACAGATTACATGACTGAAAGGTGTGGTCTGTGTATACATGACTGAAAGGTGTGGTCTGCGTATAACCTGTCATTGCAGGTGTGCTCTGCGGAGCCTAGAGGCAGGTCCCAGTCACTGCAGAAATATTGAAGTGGTCCATTATAAGGAGTGCCTTGCCTGCGTGCATCAGAGATGAAGATGTCAAGCATCGAGTCACATGACCCCATGTTTTGCTTGCCTGTTCCCATTCTGGTGGTGAATGTTATTGGAAACTGTGCAAGACAGGCAGTATAGGAGCAGCAAGAGCCTTACATGTTATCTGTACTCCCAGGGCTGACAGGTGCAGGTCATCTGTGCCAAGGCATCGTGTTTTGTTGACCATGTCAGTCAAAGCGGACATATACCGGATGCCTGTGGAATGACAGCAGAACATAGGCAACTGTTGAAGTGAAACAGTCAGTCATTGTACAGTGGTATCAAGTCCGGATGAATGCATAATGCTCCCCAGGGCTTGGCCCATACCTTCAGGGCTACAAGACCAGTGAGCTATTGCATGTCCCTGCACATGTAGTCTGTGAAGTTGCATCTCAGGGTAGTCACACTAACATGGAGAATGACAGTCAAATTGTACCTGGTGAGGTGTGGCATGGGTGCATAAGTTATGTTGCAGAACCAGTTACCCGACAGCTAGATGTAAGCGACTATCGCCTTGTGTAGCCTTCTGAGTGGGACATCAGTGTGACCTCCTACAGAGTTACTTATGACTGGTGTGTTGTGTATGTTATAACACCCTATTGGCTGTATGTGATGGGCACACATGAGTCTGTGGGCCATAAGTTATTGTTGTTGTGTTTGGTGATGGGGGCTGCCTTTGGTGCCTATACAGAGTATGGAGAGGTACTGCACAAGTTGTACTCATATGTGTGGCCTGTAGCGGTGGAGATCTTGTGAGACTATGTGATGCAAATGTTACACGTCCCCACATGACTGTCAGGTTCAGTCAGGGTTGGTGAGCGCATTACCCCCAGTATGGCTACATATGTGCATCTCCTACAGGCTGTAGTGTTGTATGTTGAGAGGTGAGCATTGACTGTGTACATGAGACAATTGCTCTATTGCCACATGTACGCCATATTCATCATATAGACAGGCAATAGCACTGGTACTTGACAGTTGGACATGCCTGTATATTCAACCATGTCTCACAAGATATGTGAGTTACGTGTGTACAACAGCTGTTGTACTGTAAGCAAGCTGGAAATGTAAGGACAGACAGTGTACTTGTGAGAAATGGTTTGGAATGGGTGCTATATTAATTAGTAGCTCATGAAGTGCTCACAAGTTCTGAACAAGTGCTGAGCATGAAAATGCAATACAGATAGGGTGTTGGATAATATCAACCCACAAGTGGTGATGACAGTCATAATTGGAGGCACTGCACTATTACGCTGCTGAGTATGGTCTGCAAGTCCATGAACCATTATCAACGTAGATGTTAGCAGTACAGATGTAGATGACAGTAGGGATGTTTGACTACATGTACCTTTGTATGTCACAGGAGTGTTCTTCCAATGGCCTGTTTACAGAATCAACACTACAAAAGGTGTCAGAGTGACATGTGCATATCACACCAGTGGCAGCTACAGCAAAACAGGGTTAATGTGTTGTACTCCCCCCTCATTGTAGCCCATACCACACAGACAAATGTGAGGCATCTGTGTATGCAAGGATGTGAATGGCCATGACCTATGAGCAATAGCTGTCTCAGTGTTGTGAACAACATACAGAATGGGCTTTGTGGGTGAGGTGTGTGACATATGTGCACAGTCTGACAGATGATATTAGCATTGTCACCACTAGGTGTATATCCCTGTACCCATTAACTACCACCTAGGCTGCGGTCAACATTATGGACACTGTGTAAGGGATGGTGCTGTGCAGTTCACCTCCCTGAGTTGGTGACATCTCCAGGCCTCTTAGGTAGTCATATGAGGCACCCATGTCATGACAGAGTGCCATCCATGAGCATGGAGATCATTGGACAGGCATACTCAGCACTCGGGTGACCAATATTGGATCACATATCACCTTTAAAGGGTATTGGCCATGCGTGGATGGGTGATACCAGCCTTCGCAATCCTCACCTTCACTATGCAGCATGCTGGCTACCTTGCATAAAGACATGTGCTACACTATGATGTTGGACATGCTACACATACATATCCTGATCTGAAAGACATATGTCATGGAGAGCCACCATCCTACTACTAGGATCACCACATGCTGGACAGATCCCTGTGCCATACATGTGACATACTCCCGCCACACCATGCAACCTGTCCATCAAAGCTGCACATGTCATCGCTGTCATACATGGTGTGGTGACCGCATGGTAGATGTATTATCAACTGTCTGGATTAGTAATGTGGCACAGATGCACCTCGCGGTGGCAAAATGGCTGTCGGATACAGCTAGAAAACCTTGCCCGTACATGCTATACTTGATAACCATCCCTGCGAATGACATCCGACTAGCCATTGTCCCATGTCTATCACATGTGCAACACAGGCGATCCGTGGCAGGATGTTGAACTGCTGTACAGTGCCGAGTAGATATATATGGCAAAACACATGCATGTAAAGGTTTCCATGCGTATGTGTGCATTGTCACTGCTCAAGTCCATTAAGGCAGTGTATGTGTTGATATGTGACATATACACAGCATCAAGGTCAACAGCATTACTGTGGACACATCCAGGCATCTGCTGATAGGTAAGAACACCAGTGCAGGCAAACAGACATGCCCACATCAAGACAGCATTCACATGGAGTATGAACAATGTAATGAGGTGACACACATATATTGTGATGATATCCAATGCATAATGGGTGTTACATGTGTGTGACACAAACATGCCAATCGTGTCAGTGTCATGATGATTTGCAAACATAACTGTGCAAATGTACTAGATATATTACAAATGTATGTGCAGCAGTATCTCTGTACATCTCTGTGATACTGTGACCTGTCACCATCATTATGTCTTACAGATAATGCCTTGTTCACGCCTGCCAGCGTACAGCCGCCAGGAGGATGATGTCCTCATCCCGTACCTCCATGAGAACTACAAGGTGTTGTTCAGCCATGTGCCACAGCATGCCCAGTAGCGTGACAACCTGTGGCAGGATCTTTGCAGGAGGGTTAATGATGTGGGTGGCCATAACCACACCTACCAGCAGGTGCGCAGACACTGCACGGACTTGATATGACATGCAAAACAGCATGCCATTGCAATCACCATGGAACAAGGTGGAACAGGTGGTGGGCCACCAACCCAGCCCCCACTCACACCCACTAAGGAGCTACTGGCCAGTCTGGGGACACCCTCAGAACAGCATCCACAAACACTAGCTGACATCGTGGAGGTGGGTGTCTCCCAACCAATTAGCCTGGACTTGCCTGGTAAGTCAGTACTGCACATATGACTATTATATCCCATTTAGTTGCATGTGTCACTGTACATTATGTAATGTAACATCATATGCAAGGTATGTTTACACACATACTGCATACTACAGTATGCTACCCTGTGTATGCACACATGTGCATACTATATGCTATTGTACAGTCGAATGTGTTAACATGCACAGTGCACCCTGTGGCTGTCATACAGTCATGGATAATGTTCAAACTGCTGTGTCACCCCTATACAGGTACCTCTGGTGGGCCGCACAGACATCAGTCCATTGCAGATGAGACTGTCATCAGTATCAGGGATGTTAAAGCATAGATCTATTCGCCATGTGGCCAGTTAACACTTGTACACTTGATGTTTGGTCCAGTCACGATATACAGGTCGCATCTCCCATCATTCACACTGGCTACCCATGTGCAATATATACAAATGAAATGATACACTGACATGAAACCACAGTATCAGTCATTGCTACATGTGTGGACAGCTGTGCATACAACGGTGGAGGTGTTGCACAATGTAGGCATTGGAACAACATGTGTGGTACCCAAAGAGTACCACACAGTGAGCTTGGATATGGGCAGCCCACAGGAGTCACCATTGTGTTATATGCCCCTGCAATGGGTGCACATTTTGTGATGTGCCATCTGACATGTCCCAGACACGTAGTGTTCTGGCTGCAATATTGTCACACTATCCCATAGCACATACCCCACATACCAAACATACAACCCGTTGTCTGCATAGCCCTGTGGATGGTGACATATCTGACATCTATGGGTGTATGTCATATGGGACAACACAGACATGTGAGATAGATGGCCATCACAAACATTTGGCCAACACATGTTCACACATGGCCATGAGGGATGGCCAGAGACATGCAGCCACACAGTAGATGTAATATGTATACACCCTGTTCCACATTGTCCACACATGGTCCAATTATAGTCTTAGTTGACTGGTTATACAGTTGATGTGGTACACTGGACATCCTAAAAGCCTGTGCACAGCTAGTAGAGGTGTCACTTAAGTCTACCATATAAGATGTGTTGAACATCATGACTGTGTCATAGCATGACAGTAGTCACCTGTACAGCTTCCACAGACATTGACACCACATCAGGCCACAGATAATGTACATTTCCCTTGCTGCTGTAGGACATCACTGTTAGCTGTGTACTTCACACTGTATAGCAATGTAGACAGCTCACACTACCCATCCATGCTCATGCACATTTGCTAAACATGCATTCTATCTGTAGGGCATACATACAACACTGCAATGTGATGCCCATTACAACACTGTACATGTGTCAGGACACCATTGTGTCAGACATGTATGCATGCTAATGCACACGTCAGCAGATTACATGTCAAGGTCACTTCAGCCATGTGTACTGTTAACCTGTTCTGGTCCACATGGTGTATCATGGGGATGCATGCTTACTACCATGATTGTGTGAACTGCATGGCTACTGATATGACACCTGCTTGCTGTTGTGTGCAACCCAGGGAGGTATGCTAACTAACACTATTAATGTCTGAGCTGCATGCCGTCTGCTGTATCACATGCATGCTGTATGCCGTTTGTCAAATCACATGCATGGTGTGTCTGTGTGTCTCTGTCTGTGTGTCTGTATGTGTGTGTGTGTGTGTGTCTGTGTGTGTCTGTGTGTGTGTCTGTGTGTGTGTGTCTGTGTGTGTGTGTGTGTGTGTGTGTGTGTGTGTGTGTCTGTGTGTGTGTGCATCTGTGTGTGTGCGTGTGTGTGTGTCTGTGTGTGTGTGTGTGTGTGTCTTTGTGTGTGTGTGTCTATTGTAATTTAAAGTCTTTCTTTGCATTCACAGGTGATGTAGGTGCATTACCCTCCTGCGGTCCATCTGATGTTAGTGTCCCCACAGATACTAGCAGTGATGAACAGATGCATGAGGTACAGGCAGGGTTGTCAGGGGCTGAATCTGTGCCAATGGTTGCCATCCCAGCTATGTCCCCCCTCTTCCCTGCACACAGTTCTGCTGCCGACACATACCGCATCACCAGTGGCCATAGAGGAAGGACAGTCAGCATCTGTTAGCATGGAACAGGAATGTGTGGTGGCTACAGAAGGTGTCTCTCCACACCATGGTGTCAGTGTAATGACTGCAGATGTGCCACACAGGCATGTGGCCAGTGCTGCTCGTAGGAGGACCTCTGGCAGACATGCACCTGCAGGACAGAGTGCAGCAGCTGGTGTCACCAGACACATGTTCCAGACCGTAATGGTGGCACAGGCACGTGCTGAGTGGCAGAACAGAGAAGGGCAGAGGCTGCAGAGGGCTGCTATCCGTACTCTAAATGACAACATCCAGGCATTGGCAAATGCTCAACAGCAGATTGCTGATGTTCTGGACAGGCGATTGAGTGACATGGTCGGAATCCTTGACCATGGCATGGCAATCCGTGAGTGTGAGCTGTCTGTGCTGGAACATCTGGTAGGAGTGAGGTGTAGGCCATGTGGACGTAGGCCAGCTACACCACCTAGTGCAGGTCAACGTGAGCCTGCCACCTGACATGCCCACTCCCATAGTGCCGGTAGCAGTAGCAGTGCAGCTTGTGCTGTGCTGTCTACACCAGGACACAGCAGGCCACGTGGACGTGGCCCTGGGCATTCCCAGTGGGGACACAGTTCCAGTGGACATGTGTCGTCGGACAGTAGCCAATCTGTACCTCCGCCTGGTAGTGCCCGTGCAACCCCTGGCAGGCACAGGTCACGTGGCCATGGCCGGACAAAGTGAGCTGTACATCCTGGTCTGTACAATCTGGAGCTGTCAATAATACCCCTGTGTAGGCCTCACAAAAGGCAGAACTGTGTGCACACATACACGCACATGGCAAACACATCTGTAGGGCACCACAACACCCACATGCATAATGACCACACATGTCCAATCAGATCACCGGCCGTTACCCACACACATGATGTCATCCATTGGTGCAGCCTATGCCCCTGGCAAACATTATCACCCTGTGCATATGATGAAGCCTGTGCTGCATCCCTGTCATCCACACCATCGGTGCAGGGACATGCTCAAATGGTCTGATGCACAGGGTGAACAGAATAGTAAGAGAACTGTATATTAGATTAGTTGTGTACTGTTGACACGCACCAGACATACCATGTAGTACAGGTTTATCATGCATTGTTATATGTTCACAGTATGTGTCTCGGTAACAACAGTAACAGCATGTTGGTAATGATGCCCTGGTTCACTCCTTATGGTCTACTTGCATGTGCCAACAAGTAGCAGTGTTTGCAGTTTCCCATGTGTAAATGTGGAGTACTCACAGGCATGTATGGCAATATCAGCATGCTATACATAGCCTCAACCTGACTGTTGGAAAGGCTTGCATACCACAGATGTCCACACATATACTGATCCAGAAGCATGTGGGCTGTTTAATAGGCTACAGTGGCTAGAGACGTGACATCCATACCAGGTCACATCACAGGTATGTTGACATGGTGCAGGGGGTGTACACAGCGGTCTGGCCGATGATAACGTTAGAGGCCACTTGATAGCATGAGGCCTCACTGTGCAGCAGTAATACCCTGTCACATTACAGGAACATGCCCACACTCACGGGGTCAACAACACTATAATGCACACTCCATAGTGTTGAGGTGAGGACCCCTGCCTATGTGGTAATCACCCTCACAGTACTGTGCACCCACACGATGCGACACAGAGAATGAACATGTACAGGTAGCCAGTATGGCTGAGACTGATGGCATCAACAGGGTAGTAGACTGCATCACCATGAGGGGTTAGGGATCCTGTGTGTTCTGTATGGTAGCATACACCCTCACTCCATGCACCAGACAGCCATATATACATACACACACACACACACACACACACACACACACACACACACACACACACACTGTGGATCCACAAATGTCATTCACATATGGATAGCTGACATGTGTGTGATACACACACCACCCCTGCCTACGTCATGCTTTCCACACTGCAGTATGTACAGATCTCTACAACAGTGTACAGGGGTGTGTAACAATTGGGATGTATTCCCACCATATGTGGCATATATGGTCACACAAGCAAACACACATGGCAGTACTGTGAATGATACACCTGCTATATGATGATACGTCTGACAGACATGCATCAGTACTCCGCATTATGTGTACCAACGCTACTTCCGGCAATTGTGCTGCTATATGCACATGGGAGGATGTAAGTGTTACAGATGTCAAGTGACTTACAGTCAGTAACACCCGACCGCTGTGTAGGTTTTATGTCTTCACTGTCAAGTAACAGTAACATAGCATACTGTTTGCACATGTAATGGTAGGATGGCGTGTGACACACCTGTGAGCTGTCACCAGCAAACATCCATCTGCAAAGGTGGATCACCACTTTATGTACACGCATCCATCCATACCTGATATACATCCTACCATACTGTCAGTATTTCACCATATACAGGTGCCAATGATGGGGCTGCATTGCAACTGCATGTTGTAGTTAGGCACAGATGAGTTACATACATCAGCTACTGCACATGCATGGTAGCTGCATGCACACTACTAAATGTACATGTGTGTTGGTCCTACATGCCTGTCATGTAGCCATGTTTGTATGCATTGCAATTGGTGGACATGTGTGATGACATACATAACACATGGACTGTTGTATGATATGATGGGTGTCATGGGTAACTAGTACAGAGGGAATGTGTCCTCGGTCATCATTGCTACCTCATGTACTATTAGCATTGAACAGCCATGGACCTACCTTCCATTTTCATGCATGTGATTGCTGTAGCCACTTGTCTGCATGGAGGCCAGCAAAAACTATGCTATGTACATATGTGTTGTGTGTGTGTGTGGTCCATGCACATATCCACTGCGATTACATGTATGTCACATCCAAACATGTATGTTCTTTGGTGTACAGTGACAGTCATCTGTCACAGCTGTGTAAGACCCAGGGCCCCTGTTATGTGTAGAGCCGACCTGGTTATGTACAGTGGTATCATTGCAATGCATAACACATGATGCTTTTAGACGGAACACTCCACATACATTCCCTATTGGCATCTTTGCCTTTGTGGATGATGTCATCCACCTAGAAGTATGCCTCTGGGAGTGCTGTGTTCCAGTAATCTCACTAACGCATTCTGTAACTGCGTAAGGCTGTGTGATAAGGTAGTTAGGTGTATGTTCGACTCCCAGCCCTGCCAAGTGTGTGCCTCTGTGTGTGTGTGTGTTTTCAGCTGTCTGGGGACAGAGTAATGCTTTTAGACGGCTCACTCCACATACATTCCCTATCGGCGTCTTTGCGGATGATGTCATCCACCTAGAAGTATGCCTCTGGGAGTGCTGTGTTCCAGTAATCTCGGTAGCACGTTCTGTAACTGCGTAAGGCTGTAGTGTAATAAGGTAGTTAGGTGTATGTTCGATTCCCAGCCCTGCCAAGTGTGTGTGTGTGTGTGTGTTTCCAGCTGCCTGGGGACAAAATAATGCTTTTAGATGGCTCACTCCACATACATTCCCTATCGGCGTCTTTGCCTTTGCGGATGATGTCATCCACCTAGAAGTATGCCTCTGGGAGTGCTGTGTTCCAATAATCTCGGTAGCATGTTCTGTAACTGCGGAAGGCTGTAGTGTGATAAGGTAGTTAGGTGTATGTTCGACTCCCAGCCCTGCCAAGTGTGTGTGTGTGTTTCCAGCTGCCTGGGGACAGAGTAATGCTTTTAGATGGCTCACTCCACATACATTCCCTATCGGCGTCTTTGCCATTACGGATGATGTCATCCACCTAGAAGTATGCCTCTGGGAGTGCTGTGTTCCAGTAATTTCGGTAGCGTGTTCTATAACTGCATAATGCTGTAGTGTGATAAGGTAGTTAGGTATATGTTCGACTCCCAGCCCTGCCAAGTGTGTGCCTGTGTGTGTGTGTTTCTAGCTGTCTGGGGACAGAGTAATGCTTTTAGATGGCTCACTCCACATACATTCCCTATCAGCGACTTTGCCGTTGCAGATGATGTCATCCACCTAGAAGTATGCCTCTGGGAGTGCTGTGTTCCAGTAATCTCGGTAGCACATTCTGTAACTGCATAATGCTGTAGTGTGATAAGATAGTTAGGTGTATGTTTGACTCCCAGCCCTGCCAAGTGTGTGTGTGTGTTTCCAGCTGCCTGGGGACAGAGTAATGCTTTTAGATGGCTCACTCCACATACATTCCCTATCGGCGTCTTTGCCATTACCGATGATGTCATCCACCTAGAAGTATGCCTCTGGGAGTGCTGTGTTCCAGTAATTTCGGTAGCGTGTTCTATAACTGCATAATGCTGTAGTGTGATAAGGTAGTTAGGTATATGTTCGACTCCCAGCCCTGCCAAGTGTGCGCCTGTGTGTGTGTGTTTCTAGCTGTCTGGGGACAGAGTAATGCTTTTAGACGTCTCACTCCACATACATTCCCTATCAGCGTCTTTGCCGTTGCAGATGATGTCATCCACCTAGAAGTATGCCTCTGGGAGTGCTGTGTTCCAGTAATCTCGGTAGCACATTCTGTAACTGCATAATGCTGTAGTGTGATAAGATAGTTAGGTGTATGTTCGACTCCCAGCCGTGCCTCTGTGTGTGTGTATGTGTGCGTTTCCAGCTGCCTGGGGACAGAGTAATGCTTTTAGATGGCTTAATCCACATACATTCCCTATCGGTGTCTTTGCCTTTGCGAATGATGTCATCCATCTAGATGTATGCCTGTGGGAGCGCGGTGATGCCAGAACTCAGTAGCACCTTCTATTACTGCATAATGCTGTAGTGTGGTAGACTAGACAGGTAGGTGCTCGATTCCAGGGCATGGCAGGTGTGTGTGTTTGGCAGTTATATTGTATGTGTTGGTATCTGTGGGTGGCTAGCTGTGGGACGTCTTCAGTTTGTTTTGTTGCTGACCTATATAGTGTCCACAGCCCATATATTCTGCCAAGACACTGGGTTGTCAACACATACATTCACCAATAGGTCTGGTGAGTAACTGTCAGCAGCCCAACTCTTACCCTTGATAGGGTCTGACCCGTGTGATGCAACCTAACACACGTGCCTTGTTAGTAACAACACTACATGATGCAGGTGGCACATGTAGTTTCCTTTTCATTCCTGTCTAATGCATTGCTGTCATGTGGTCCGCTGTTGTGATATAAATGCCATATCTACATATGTATGTACATGTATATGTGTGTGTGTGTGTGTGTGTGTGTGTGTGTGTGTGTGTGTGTATATATATATATATATATATATATATATATATATATATATATATGTATGTGTATATATATATATATATATATATATATATATATGTATGTATGTGTGTATATATATATATATATATATATATATATATATATGTCCATGTATATATGTATACACATAATATATATGATATATGTAGATGTAGAGGTGGACATAGATGTGAACATATGTCTGGGGACATCAGCACTATTGAATGTTTGTGCCGGATGATCTGTACGTGATAACCTGGGATCTAAGTATATCTGCCATGGCGTGGTGGTAATGCACATCGTCTGTAGTGTGCAGGGCCACGGATTGTAGTCGTGTAGACACCAGTTATTTTGTTGCTGGGAAGACCATGGGACATTGAATATGGTGATGGTAAGGCACCTGTTGCCAGTTGTGTATGGATCTGAGCGACACTGAGCAGTGGTTAATAATTTGGAGGTTCGGTATGGGTCATATAACTATTCATTAGAAGACTATACTATGCAGATGAGGTTGACTATGGTGTATCACATTTATCACCAGGGTGTGCTGCTGGTCCCTGGATTGTATGTGTGTAGTCAGCTGGGTGCAGGTCTGGAATATAGTTGACAGCATGGGAGGGCGGTCAGGCATACTGTACGTACATTGCAGAACTGTGCCTTGGGAGTGCTCCTGCCTTAGCACACCTAAGCTAGGGGTGTGTCTATACGTGCCTGGTGATGTTGGGAGGGATGACAGCAGTGGTGGGGTAGTCAGGGTGTACAGGCTGCACAAACAGGTGTTGATCAGCACAATCAGCAGATGACATGGCCATGAACAGTATGTTAATGTGAGCAAGAAGCATGCACTCAGGTTTCGTCCACACTCTACACCACCGGTGTATACCTGCAGGGATATTTCATGACACAGTCCAACCAAATGACATGGGCTGCAGCAGGCAACATATACCAGCATGTGCAGGAGGCTGGGGCAGTGAGGATGTGTATGCTGCCAAACAACCCTTACTGGGGTGACATAAGACCTAATAGACCGAGGGTGACTTACCAGGGGCTACATGGGCTGGGGATGTTGGAGCACTATGGGGTGGACAGACACCTCCTACAGCAGCTTGTTGACCTGTGGCTGACACATCAAACAGGCCATGGGAAATGCATCACAGTGGATACCATGGGATGTGTTGGCCTAGGTGTACTAGCCACAGGTACCTCACACAGCACAACTGGGGATATCATGGGTATCTCACAGGCATCTGCATCCAGAGTATTGCACCAGTTCACAGATGCTATGTCAACACATGCTAGTGATCACGTAGATGTCCTCAACACACGTGATTAGTGGACCAGCAATATGCATCTGTTCAACCACATGGATGACTACCCTGGGGTACTGGGTGCTATAGCCTGCACACGTAGCACCACCCGGGGAGCAGGAACAGCATGGGGCAGGGCCACACAGCCCAACACCACTGCCAAGGCCTATACAGGCACAGTGTGACTTGGTGAAGGAACTACCTGAGTAGGGCACAGTTGGCGAAAGCCAGTGCACAGTATGACCTGCCCCTGGCAAAGAGGCAACACAAGGCATATGCACTGACACAGTAGGTACCCACGGATTTCCCCTCTCTGACCTGCACACAGTACAATGGATGCCAAACATGACAGTACCTGTGCTTGGCCATGTATAGGAGGTGCACTGTGTGCATCTGACATAGGCAGCACTCCAGCACCGTCCTCAAGTCCGTAACACACCCAGGGTATGTCTAGTGACCTAACAAGTGGCAGTTGTATTAGAATGTGTACTTACCCATTGCTATGGTATGTATGTGAGCATACAAGTGACTGTGGTGGCCAAATGTTAGGGCAGCAGACAGTACACATCCATAGTGGCACCATGATCTCTGTAGCACATATGGGGGTCACAATAGTAGCCTGTAGTACACAGGGTGTCCTAACCCACTGCGGATTATGGGCTGACCATCATGTGTGTCTGTACAGCCCACACATGTTCCATGCAGCTGGACAGATCTGGACCAATACAGACAAATGATATATGATGGCCTATGGATATGCCCAATGACTGACCCCAACCCCCTATGACACACACAGATGACAGCAGGCCAGGCAGTTTGATGTAGGTTGTGTAAGCTAGGACGTCCAACACCACTGTGCTGGTAATTAAAGCTGGGAACTGATGTACCCTGGTATCCCTCCAACCAGCAATTTAGGTAGGTCCACACAATGACATGGAGTACCTGGCATACCAGTACAGTAACGGTAGATGTGTACAACTGTTGGCTGTGCCCCCCGTCACACCTACACATGTGAGAGTTATGTGCACCACCCATGGTGCTGTGTAGGACTGTGGTTGTGGTTGCATGTCCCCCCATGCTATGCAGACATGTAGCAGCTGCCAATGCCACATGACCATTAGCTACCCTGCAGACACAGCATGACACCTGTCTGTGTAGAACGGAGGGGTCAGCAACACAGTACTAACTATCTGGACATGTGACACATGCAATACAGTTGACCATACTTTGCATGCTCACACACATGACGGTATGACGGTATTGTCGGTCAACAACATGCATAACAGTCATACTGGGCATGCTCACACACTGAAACACAGGACGGCCAGGCATGCACACACCAGTGGTCCGGACATATCTGCCAGTACATTGCTATACTGTTGGATGTCTGCACTGTATGGTGTTTGTGGTCTATTGTCTGTACATATGCCATGGTCTACTGTTAATTCACATGAGCTATGTGTGCAGGGTACTTCTACAATTACGTGTATAGGGCAGTTCTTTGTTTGCAGACAGGCCGACACCTTTGAGTACAGACCGGGTAAGGCACAGTCCAGCAGGTGGGAGCTGCTGTGCGTGGGTTTGCACAGTGTTAAGCACTGCTGACCTCTGGTCACAGCACCTTATACACGTTTAGACTCCACATTTCTTTGACAGTGCACTACTGGCATACTGGTAGACAAACATGCTTACAGCCGCTCGCTCTCCGACATTTCCGCTTACATTTGTCACTCACGCTGGGTGTGTGCGATCCCTTGTGATGCATATTACATCGGACTACATGACTACAGTATCGGGTATGTGCAACCATTTTACAACGGCAGGCGTTCGACTGTACGGACTTGGTGGCCTGTCCAGTGACGTAATCATATTATATGCATGTTCCTCATACAATCTGCTCACATCTGCCTGATACATGGAAACCAATGCTCTGCAATGCTGACATGTGACTTGAGTTTGTTAACGCAGCTGTCTGCTGAGTCATGCTACCGCATACCTATTGCACGTTGACCAACTTTCAGATTGCACAATGGGAGACTGTAGGAGTGACACCTTTCCCACTTTGCATGGGACAGTCCCTCATCACACATATCACATGTGACAATACCAGAACTCTCCACCAATCGGGGACACATTTCTGCAGAATCAGGGGCAGGTCAAGAAAAACAGTGACACTTTTACAAAAGTAGTGCTATTAACTTGACACATTGACAGAATCAGAGCATATGACTTAATAAACATATTCTGAAGTAACAGTTGTTTATAACTCTTACTTATTGTCATTAGTCAGTAAGTGTAATTCACCACCTTTCCTTCAACAGCCACTAATTTTAGGAGGGATTAAGAAGGACACAGACTTTCAGTCAAACTCAGGGATGTACCTTACATTCAGGGACAGTTGAGTGGTATGGACAATACTCTAGCCATTGCAACTGTCCTGATTAGGGGACCTTCTCATGTTGTAGGTGTCTGTACTGGTTGCTTGTTACAGGTCTTGTATACCTGACACGTCGATATGTCATATGTATTAGCATAAGCAACTATACTGCTGCTAGACTATGCTTTGATTTGTTCCGATATGTATATTTCTGTACTATGCATGGCTGTAGGTATGTTCTGCCCTGGTACATGTGACAGTTCTACAGAGCAGGTTCCACTTTGGCCATTCAGACTGGTGGTGGCCCTATAGACCATATATGTAGAGCTATCACATGTGTCAAGGCAACACATACCCACAGCCAGTAGTAAATGGACGACTTCCACGGTTTGCATACGTTAAGGTTATTCATGTAGCATTATAATTGATAATACTGTTTCCTATTACATGTAGCTGTTACTGATACAACAAATTGATGTCTGACACCACTACACACACTATATAGCCTCCATTCCCGAACTCACAGGCCATGTGCCATAACTGTCATTTTGCAAGACACAACTGCCCAGACGGGTGTGTCCCTCGCAGGTGTACGGGTGTTGAACCTCTTCTATTATGCTATCATCTACCTGAGGAGGTTAGCAACTTATGCACTTTCCATCAGTAGCAGAACTCACATACCAATGGGTGTGAATGAACACTGTATCAGGAACAATGCATAATACCCTGTGGGACACATTTAGATGACTGGTTCTATTAACCAGACACATTCACAGTCACAGAGCATATGTATTCATTCATGTTTGTCGAGGTACATGCCACTTATGACTCATATATGTTGTCATCTGTCATTACCTGTATTCCGCCACCTGTTCACCTAATATCACTAGTTCTGGCAGTGTTTAGTTGGACTTTGTTGCATTCTGATACATAACTATGGACGTCCATGCTAATCGGGTACATGGCACTGTGTAGGCCTCTATGCCTTCCCCGATGGTTTACAAACTATCCGGTAGATGTGCTCTTCAGGTTTGGGAGGTGTAGGCGTATGCTATGCCCACATAGGAATATTAATGACTTCCACTGGGCGGGCCTACTACATCTCTGCCAACCAGCACCTGCACACTTAAGCCCATTAATGCATACCTAT
>NC_056732.1:414255180-414275180 GCF_019279795.1 Protopterus annectens
CTACCTCACATATGTTAATACCCGCTACCTGTAATACGATGGCGTTGGTGTAGCGTGTTGTCGGCGGAGTAAGTGTCGGTTATTTGAAATGTCGATGCTTTGAGGTTTCGCTATTTGCTGCAGGGCTACTTGTCGATATAGTCAGTTGTCGACGTTCTAACATGAACCCATATATATATATATATATATATATATATATATATATATATATATGTGTGTGTGTGTGTGTGTGTGTGTGTAAATATATATATATATATATATATATATATATATATATATATATATATATATATATATATATATATATATATGTGTGTGTATATGTAGATAAATATGTAGATATATAATTGCATATTTCTGTTATGTCTGTGGATATTTATCTATACACACATCTATCTATCTATATATATAAAAGTTACAGCTGTACAAGACAACATACATTTGCTATGCTAATAGCTGCATACACCATACAGGCCCACTTGCATCTACTTATTCTGAGTTACATATGTTTACAGGCACGTCTTTGGGATTACATGTGCCTTATTCCTTATGACAGTACCACTTTGATGGAATCCGGTTAATGGACCCATGCGAACGCGGTCACCTTTACATGAATAAATGTTGGCTTTACAGCACAGAGGCATTCATTACACAATTAATATGTGCTATAGTCGTACTTGAACCGGGTATGCCTTTATGTTGGACGGATGCTGCAACCACTACACTATTGTTGTTCTGGCTCATTTATATGTATACCCATGGTTCATAGCTGCCCTGACATACACCTCACCGCTTCCCTTACACAGCAGGCATCTATTCTCCTGCTGGGAAAACTGCAGTACTACAATTAGGACATTCCCTATTTCCTACTGCTCTGGACCCGTGCTGCAAATCTACTCACTCCAAGGATATTCATAACTCCTACGCTTATAGTCTTTGCACATACATGTGTTTGATTGTCAGAGTGTTCATGTGCTGGTCCGGGTTTATTCTCTGCCGACTGGTGACTAGCACTGCCCTGGCGCTGTTCAAAGATCAGACGTAGCACATGGACAGAGTTAGTTCAGAGTTTAACATTCTACCTGTGTTTACAGACACAGGTGTTTGGGCACCTCTGACCACGTTATTGGGTTGACTCTACATAATTTAGGGTGGGGAGTGGTTCCACTACATAATACAGGTTGGGGGTGGTTTCCACGTGTTTCCCTTCCCATTTGACTATTTCATTAATTTATACATACAATGAATATTATCTGTTATAAATTCACTACAGGTATGCAATAGTCCTGTAATTTAGGGTGGGGAGTGGTTCCACTACATAATACAGGTTGGGGGTGGTTTCCACGTGTTTCCCTTCCCATTTGACTATTTCATAGGTTCATAGGTTCATAGGTTCATACTAGGCTATCTGCCCGAGGGCATTTACAAGCCTAGCCCATAGTTTTGTGGCTTACGCCACCTTTAGTATGGGGAACTATACCCATTATTTTGCTGTGCCTCTGTTGAGCAGTGACACTGAGGTAATCCCTGGGGTATATATGCGATCTCCCATCCATTGGTCAAGATTTCTCTTGAACAAGGCCAGCGAGGCGAGGTCACATATACCGGGATTTTATTCCACAGCATAGGGAGTCTTTGGGTGATGAATCTATCCCTCCAGCACGTCCTATTAATAGCCGTGTCGAGGTTTAAGTCTCCTGCCCTTGTGGCTCTGATGGATCTAGATTTTTTGAGGTGAAGCATATTCATCAAATCTGGGTTTGACATGGCCTTGTATGTTAGGCAAAGGTCACCTCTGAGCAGCGGTAAGTTTACTGAATAGAGCTGGAGTTCTTTCAGTCGGGCAGCATAGGACAGATGTTTGAGACCCTTTATCCTTTTGGTGAGGAACTTTGTGGCCTCCAGCTGCTGCAAGTGTCGGGTCAGATACATTCCGAATGGGGCATTGTACTCAATCATTGGTCTGATGAGTGATGAGTATAGGGAGACTATGACCTCCCTTGATCTAGATGAGAATCCCTTCATGATAAGGTGGGCAATGTAGAAGGTCTTCCTAACTACTTTAGCTACATGGGTGTCGAATGACAGACTACTATCAACCTGGGTCCCCAGGTCCCTGATAACTTCTTCTGTACTCAGTGGATTGCCACCTATTTGGTAGCTAGGTAACCTTGTTTTTCCGAAGGGTATGACTATGCATTTTTGGCATTTAACTTTAGGCCATGGCTCTGGCACCAGTTATCCGTTTCTGTGAGACCCTTCTGAAGGATATCTGTGTCAGATGTGTTACTATGGCGCCCAGTTTGCAGTCATCTGCAAACTTTGTCAGCCGTAAACCTCCTGTGTTTGCTTGTACTTCGGAAAAGTAGATGGCAAACAAGAGTGGGCCCAGGACTGAGCCCTGTGGTACACCACTTGTGACAGGCTTTGAGTCTGACATGGCGCCAGCAACTCTGACCCTGTGGGTTCTGTCACTCAGCCAGTTTGCAACCCATCTTGTGATGTATGGGTTAACATTTAAGCTGATGAGTTTTTCAATGATACCCGAGTGGGTATTGTATCAAAGGCCTTCGCCAGATCGAGGTAGGCTGTATGGACTGCCTTTCCTCATCAATGGCTTTGGTGACTGTTTCAAAAGTCAACCAAGTTTAGAAGGCATGATCTGCCTTTGACAAAGCCAAACTGGGATGGATCCAAAGTCTGCAAATTCTATGTCTTTATTTATGAGGTCCATTATGATCCTCCATGGCTTTGCAGATAAGGCTTGTCAAGCTAATGGGCCGGTAATTTCCAGGGTCGGTGGAGGCACCGCCTTTGTGAAGTGGGACCACAGTTGCAGTGCGCCACTGGGCACGTATCCAGAGGTAAGACTATGATTAAACAGCTGTCCTAGCTGTGGGTTTAATTCTCGTTGAGTTCGTGGAGCACACAGCCGGGGACACCATCAGGTCCCATGGATGCTGTGTTTTTGCTTTGGAGAGCAGTTCTCACTTGGGCGTTGGAGATGTTTGGGGGCTGCAATCGCTGGTATAGATATCTCCTTTGGGGGAGGGGAGAAGTTTGCACTGAACCTGTCAGCCAGTATGTTGGCAATGTCTGTAGGATCAGTAATCTTCACATCATTTTGAACTAGTTCTGAGCATATCTGGGAGTTTCCTCCCAGGTTTCTAACATAGCTAAAGTAGGCCTTATGATTGTCTTTTGAGTCTTTAGCTATTTTTCTCTCAAAATTTGCTTTGGATGATTTTATGAGAGCTCTTAGTTTTTTACTTATAGTGATCAAGGGTGTCTTACCTTTTAAGGATTTTGCTCTATCTTAATTTATACATACAATGAATATTATCTGTTATAAATTCACTACAGGTATGCAATAGTCCTGTCAACAGATGTGACAGTTGGTTGGTGTACTTCTGTGTACGGACCTCTCTGATACTTGGGACTCGTTTCTACAGGGACAAGGCTATGACAACTCAGGGACAATCATGGACACTTCTACCATATTAGTACTATTAACTTGGAACGTGTTGACAGATTCATAATACTACTAATTTTCTGCAGTTAAATGCATCTATTACTCTTCATTGTTGTAAGTAGTCATTCTCATTCAACACCTTTCCCCCAAAGGTCACTGGCTTTGTGAGTGTTTAAGGGTCTGGTATTGTGCGAATGCTCTGACCATTGGTATCGTTGACATTGTCATAAGTACAGGTTGGGATGTATGGGGACTAGGGTTGGCACCTTTTCAAATGGCCAAGATGGGACATTTTCGGAACACACATCAGATTTTACAAGCCGACACATACCCATGGTCAGTACAACGGATAGAACTTTACTTATTTGCCTACATAAAAGCCTATTGTTGTAGCGGTTTAGTTGCTTATTCTGTTTCTTGTAACATTTAGGTATTGTAGATACTGCAAAAATTATTTTCTGCAACTATTACTTTACATATGGGGCATAATTATTTCCTACAATCCCAGGACATTTGCCATTTGTAATGTATTTTGTCAGGACACAACTGTCCAAAGAGGGACTATCCCTCGCAAAGCGGGACAGATGGTAACCATACTGCGGACACCAGATTGTTTGGGCCAACACATAGCCACGGTCAGTGCAGGTTTAGAACATTCATTTGTTTCCTAGCTGTGAGCCTTATACCTTTGGTACTTTTGTTGTTTGCCTGTTTCTTGTACGAATTACGCTTATTCTATCGTGACATGACTGCTTTAGGCAACTGTTACATGCAGTATAGTACATAGTTATTTCCTACGATCACAGGACATTTGGCATTGTACCATTGTTGGTCAGGTCACACCTACAGACACATTAATTGTCCCTCACACAGTGAATCAGGGGTATCCTGTTTACGCCAGTGCCTTCACCACCCTTATACCATGTGCCACTATGCGAATGTGTGCAATATATTCTCTCGCTTATTCGTGTCGGGACACGTGCATCACGGGCAGGTGTTTGATCCTGGGTAGTAGGTTATGCATGACCATCTAGGGGACAGTGTCGCACCACTACTGCACATTCAAACCTTGTGTCCAGATATCTACAGGACTGGACTTCGTGTCTTCCATTCTAATGTTTACACAGGTTACTTATCCCATGAGGGATATACCAAAAATTGAACAAGACCAAAACAAGACAAATACAGAACATTCTTCTGGTGTTATGAAAATGTGCTGGGGGTTTTACATGCAAGGGATACATAGTGTGCAATCCTGAAACTGCCTAGGGTGACACTACCTACTACATATGCGTAGTGGTCACTATGTGTAGATGTGGCTGCACCAAACCAGTAGGCCAAGTATGGCTGGATTTGGTGGAAGTTCAGGTAAGGGAGCGGGTTGTGTCATGTGGAGGGGATGCTGGGTAGTCCATTATGCATCCAGGTGAGTTGCATTTGATATGGCCATTTCCATCTGGACCAATCTGTGGGTATGTGCTGGTGACATGTCTATACATTTGTATCGCACATTTTAATATTCATATGTTTGTGGGATTGTGTTCTACAGTATGGCCTGTCTGGTTGTATTGCAGATGTTTATACATGTTTTTGTGTTTCTTTCTGCTTCACCTGCTGTTCCCTCATACACCTCCGGTTCACCTATTCTGCATACGACACAGTATCACCTTGGAGGATTGTACCATTACCCATCCCCCGCACACACATATTCCTCACACCCCATACATCACTGCTTTGGTTGTTGGCCCATGACATGGCCAGAGTAACACATTGAATACCCTACATATGTCAGGTACCTGTGTGGTTGTGTGGACTACCTTGCCATGTTTGCTTTCCACATGCTATACCTCACGCATTACAGGTACACGCCCATACTTAACTTTCATTACATGGTTGGTATACCCGGTAATACCTGCTCAACTGTGACACATGCTGACAAGTTCGGCTTGTACCGCTGATGTGCAGATTTTGGCAGACTTTTCTAATCATTGGTAGGATGCCACCTTTTCCTATGTCCAGGATGAGATATATTCTGGACACATATCTGAATGTACTGGACAGCACATACTTGCAGTCAATGGTACGGATAATACTGTTCCTTTCAGCCTACATGTTGCCTCATTGTTGTAGCAGTTTATATGCTCCTTCTGTTTCGTTTACATGCTTATTCTATTTCCTGTCACATTTGGTATGTGAAATACGGACATACCTTTTGTATGTGACTATTACATGCCTTGTGGGATATGATTCGGTCATACGGTCACTAGATATGTACATTTATCGTGTATTTTGTTATGGACACATCTGCCCAGCTGTGCACCCTCCCTCACATTATGGATCAGCTGGTGACCCTAACCATTGGGCTGGACATACCTACTGGTGGCGCGCTAACATATGATGTGTTTCACTTCCACTTGGTATAGCTATCTACACTGCGTTGGACTACGGGCACACGGTTTTCCATGTCATTTGTTCGCGGGATAGGGACCCGTTATTCCCTACCGTGCATTTGTGTTTGCTTCTTCATTTTGTGTTCGCAGGAACTATCTTGCATGCTTAGACACGCTTCAGTGTCCACGGACACTGACAGATGTGATTACTATCTTGCAAGTTGTTATATGCAAGCATTTTAGGTTGCATGTCAACAGCTGGCATTTCCACGCCTGTGCGGCACTTCGACATGCCCTATGCACTGCTCATTTCCTATGCACGTGGCTGTATGCAGCGCACCTTCATTAATATGCATTTGGCGCTACTGTGCCATCTTCACGCCAAGACTGTCAGTGCAAGCCTACCACTGGCCTTGCACTGAGCTTCATGAATCCCGGGGAATGTGTTGACATACAAGGAACTAAATCTGAATGCTTGACAACCCGAATTGGTGTTCCACAGTGTTCAGTCCTGGTGCCATCTCAATTCAATTTAGTATTTGCTACAATCCCTATGCACGACTCTTGTTGGATTAATAATTACACAAATTACTGTAAAGTGATCTTTTTTTGCTGTGTCTAAGGAAGACATAAATATTGTTAACAGCTACCTGCCAGACATTGTAACTAGGGCAAAACTCTAGGCTTACAGTTTAGTAAAAAAAAATGTCAGATGATGTACGTTGGAAAACCAACCATAAGATTCCCCATCATACTTAATGGATTAAAATTAGAAGAATTTTAGGAATATAAAAATCTTGGGATTGCATTATTCTCAAATTCAACAAAAATGCAGTAGATATTGTGACAGGCAAGGCAGTTGGGAAGTATATTAAGCAATTTCCCCAAAAGATGATTATAACCTGACATTGCTTTATAAAATCTATGTGAGGCACATCTTTGGATACAGTACTTCATTTTGCATGTAATAACTGACTGAAAAAAGTATGTTATCAGTCATTGATATGTAGTCTGCATGTCGAATCGCAACTAAACTAAAAAAAGTAGGAAAACTACATTGATCAGAAAAGGAAATCAATGGCTTTCCTTTTGCATTCAGAACTCTAAAAAAACATTACTGACATACATAGTTTGTCTGGATGGTGATACCATTTGGGAAGGGCTTTTGGAGAGTAAATGTGGTGGGCTAGGGTTAGGTACAGCAGCAGGGTTAAGGTTAGCACACATAAGTAAGGTGGACAAGGAACTTCATCCCCTTTTTTACTCATGTGTGCTAACCTTGCTACTGTTCCAACCCCAGCCTTACAAATTCACTAACCAAAACACTTTTTCTAACAGTATCACAAGACAGGCAAAGGCACATACACATGCACGTACATACACACACACACACACACACACACACACACACACACACATGCACACACAACCACAGAGAGACACACACTACATACATGCAGAAAACTACACATACATACCATGAAAACAATCAATCTTAACCTTAACTCTGAGTGTGAAGAAGAAACATAAGCAAACACAGACGCACGCACACACACACACACACACACACACACACACACACACACACACACACACACACACACACACACACACACACGCACACATGCGCACACACATGCACACACGCGCGCGCACAGACACACACACAGACGCACGCACACACACATGCTCTCACACACACACACACACACACACACACACACACACACACACACACACACACACACACACACACACACACACACACACACACACACACACACACACACTTTCACTTTAATCTGACCCCTTACTCATCCCTTACTTTAACCCTGGCTGGCAAAACCCCACTTACAGGTACACATGCATATCTGACACAGGAAACATGCTCAACCATTTGTTTAATACCTCCTAACATTGATGTACTAAGTATTTATATTAAATATTCAGCATTAAACTTTGTTAACAACATGAGTATTTGACAAAGTATAATGTAGCCAGTTGCAAAAATTTGAATATGTCCAACTCAAATTCAAAAAGTGCATTCCATTCTTCAAGGAACTGAGTTATTTTGATAGATGTGAACAATTACATTTATGTTTTAATTCATTATTGACACATTCAATGCAAAGCAATTATAGAGCAGAAAGCTTTTAAAGAGGAACTATTTCAATCATTGCTAAAGTTAGAGATATATACACATCCTCAGACTTATAAACATAGCAATGTACATATTCAGCTACAGCTCAGCACAACAAGCAAGTCTAAACTATACTGAGCCAACAGATATTGCTAATATACTAGCCAACAGATTCTGTGCCAACTTTACCCCCCCCCCAGGGACCCAGTTACAATACCAGTAGCTTGCCAGGCACCCAGTATTACTGCTGCCCAGGTTAAAACAGCACTGTCCAAGGCCAAGAATACAGCTTCTATGGGACCTGACAATATCCTTGGGTGTGTTCTACATGAACTACAGAGTGAACTGGCACCTCATCTGTGTGCCCTGTTCAATCACAGCCTCACCTCAGACTTTGTCCCTACCGAATAGTGCACTGCTACAGTCATCCCTCTCCACAAAGGAGGAGTGACTACAGACCCTGGGAACTATCGCCCCATTAGCCTGATGAGTCTGATATGCAAAGCTATGGAACACATCATCATGGACCTAATAAACAAGGATATAGGGAATATCCAAACTCTGGATCCCACACAGTTTGGTTTTGTGAAGGGTAGATCATGCCTGCTCAACTTGGTCAACTTCTTTGATTCAGTCACCAGAGCTGTGGATGAAGGCAAGGTGGTTCATACAGCCTAACTTGATCTGGCCAAGGCCTTTGATACCATTCCCCACTCAGGAATCATAGAAAAACTCACTAAGCTAAGCATCAACCCCTATATCACTAGGTGGGTTGCAAACTGGCTCACAGGTAGAACCCACAGTGTGAAAGTAGCTGACTCCAAGTCAGACTGCCGACCAGTCATGAGTGGAGTCCCACAGGTCCTGGGTCCTCTCCTGTTTGGTATCTACTTCTCTGAAGTCCAGGCCAACACAAAGGACTCTGACTGACAAAGTTCACAGATGATTGCAAGTTGAGAGCTATTATTAACTCCCCGAGTGATGTTGACATCCTACAGAAAGGCCTCATTGAGACCAATGACTGGTGTCAGAACCATGGCCTTAAGCTCAATGCCAAAAAATATGTCGTCATCCCCTTTGGTAAAAACCGAAGTTCCCATGAATTACCACATTGATGGTTGTCCACTGAACACAGAAGGCGTTATAATAGATCTGGGAACACAGGTTGACAGTAACCTCTGTTTTGACCACCACATTGCCACTGTGGTGAGAAAGTCTTTCTATGTGGCACATCTCGTTACTATGGGTTTTGCATCTGGGAAGAAAGACGTCATTGTCTCCCTCTACTCTTCCCTCATTAGGCCAGTCATTGAGTACAATGCCCCATTTGGCATGTACCTCACTAAACACCTGCAACAACTGGGGAGGCCACAAAAGTACCTCACAAAGAGGATCCTAGGCCTTAAACATTTGTCCTATATGGACAGACTAAAAAACTCCAACTATTCTCTGCCTCATATCACCTACTTAGAGGCAATCTCTACTTGACTTACAAAGCCATGTCTGACCCAGATCTGTTAGAAATGCTACATGTAAAGAAATCCCAATTCCTCCACACCACACGCTCCAGAGACCTCATCCTCATTACCACAATCAACAGAGCATGCTGGAGGACAGGTTCATAACCCAGAGACTGCCCATGCTATGGAATAGACTTCCCATACATGTCAAGCAGAGCACCTCACTGGCCCTCTTCAAGAGAAATATTGATGAGTGGATGGGAAATAGAAAATTCACTCCAGAGATCACTCCAGTGGCTTTACTCGACAGAGGCACTAGGAACTAAGGTTGGGTGGCACAATGCCAGGGCAATCCTATGGGCTAGGCTTGTAAAGGGTCCAGGGCCATTAGCCTAGTACACACCTATGAACCTATGAAATATTAAACCCAGACAATAATTAGAATATAGAATTAACTGCTCTACAATATATAGAGTTGTTTAAGGCACACTTGAGTACTTTGGTTGACACTTTTAATCCATGTTTTCTGGAGTCTGTTTTTCTTAATGGCTGTCAAGCCAATATCTCTCATCCTGCAGACATTGTAAATAGTACAAAGGCCCTAGAAAAGTAAGTACATCCAGCCAAAAATCTAGACATCTGATTAGCATAACATTTGAACACCAAATAGCATGTTTAACTCTTCCTGCTTCTAGTAGGAGTGTGAGCTATTACAGAGGCAGATGTTAAAAAAAAAAGCAAAAAAAAAAAAAAAAACAGAGTAACAGTAATCAGGGAAAATATAAGCACATTACCAAAGAGACAATGTAAAAACCTATACACTTTAATGAACTGTATTGCAAAAGTCTATCACACAAGGTCATTTACTTTTGCTTCTGAAAAAGGAAGACGTAAGCTGTATGTCCTCTTTCTTTAAATTATCAGCGTGTATTATATTTTGTGTACTAGACAATTTAAAAATCACTAGTGATCAGGGGGATTCAGAAAGACATAAATCAAGTCTGAAAATATGGATATACCTCCAGAAATATGTACATCATGTGCAGGAGTAAATCAGACTTGAAAATATGAATGTTTCTCCCAAATAGGGACAGGTGAGAGGTCTTCTAAGGCCTAAACATTGGATCAACACAGTTATAAACTAGAGACAGTAGTAGTACAGCATTCACAAGAGAAGATAATACAAAAGATCAGTCCAAGTTACAGTTTTAAGTGCTGCAGGACACAGAGACTTTAGCATGGTTGCCTAAGATGTACCATTTACTAATTAAATACATTGTGATGGAAGTATATGTTTACTTTTGAAAAAGTGCAGGTAGTATAGAAATACATTTCAATTAGTATGATTTTCCTATGAAACACTAGTATGAAAACTGAACAAAACAAAAGTAATGCTAAATGTCTTAGAATGGCAATTCCTAGGGGCTCAGAGATGACTCAGTTACAGTAATGACCCCTTCCTTCCATTAGAACTCTACATATTTAGGATTATACCTACATAAAACATACCATATCAAGTAATAGTCCTACTGCGAAAGTTCCTAGTGAATATGGACATCTTGATCTATACATGTAAGTCACTAACTACTACATTATGTACCGCTGCTAATATGGGAATGCACTTTCTTCTAGGTTATAAAGCAAAAGGCAGATGTCTTGTGCATGCACATGAAATGATTGTGTGTGTGTGTGTGTATCATATATATATATATATATATATATATATATATATATACATACACATATATATATATATATATATATATATATATATATATATATATATATATATATTATCGTAAAAGCTTACAGTTCATGCAGTATTGTCTAGTTATAAGATGTGGAATTTGACAATACATCGTGAGACAAGTGTGTGTCTGGTGGAAGTTAAATTAAGCAACTGTTGAAATAAAATCTGGCAAATGAATCAGCTTAAAATGATTATATTAAAGGGAAAGTAAACTGTTTATAGTACAGAAAAAATACATTTTGACATTTTTATTAATATTTGTGAGATGGCTTCATTCAACTTCTGTTCCCAGAGGTCTATGATTTCACACCATATCATCTATATATCTATCTCTTCCACGTGACAGAGTTTTAATTCTGCAAATATATTTAAAATTGAAAAGCACAAATACTCTGAAGCACAACTTATCATGGAAATATATATGACACATACTAATGGCGTTTTGTAAATGGTATTTTATGCAGTTATATATTTTACTTTTTCCCCTGTATAGTGTATTGTGTAATTTCATATAGCCTTAATAAAAAAGGCATAACCATTTTCCCAAGAATTTGTTACCTTTGACTGAAAATAAGTAAGAGACAGATATGAAGGTTTGACCCTTTATTGTTTTTCTTGTTTAGAACGTATGTATGTATGTATTTATTCCTGTGTTTGTAATTGCTAAGGTTTCAGTTATTTAATTGACAAATGTAGGCTAAATAGCTGCACACCTACTCAAAAACAAGAAATATATCCCTGGTTGGGCAAGGTTCTTCTGTCCCTATGAAGATGGATTCTGTGATTGTTCTTGTGTCTGGGTCACTATCTTCAAAATGAAATAATACACTCTTATCAATGCAGCAGCTTATATAAGTTGTGATAATAAGTATTTTATTAGAGTTTTGTCTTACCTGTTTGCTTTAGTCATAAACATTGCCCACTGTATAATTCATAAGTCATATAACAGTCCTGGTATTGCTATGGTTAAACTGGTCAAATAAGTATTCTGTTAAATAGTTTTGACACGCCCTTAAACAGAATGGATTTTCAACCACACAACACAGATTCTAACATTGCAGTGGTATATATGCACAGCAATCATCAAACTAACAGACTGTATTGTCACACAGTTTGAAAAAGGAGATTGTATGGATGCTCTTTCTTAAACATTTTCCACATAGTTTATCATCCAGTATTAATGTATATGTGACGTGAAGAATGAATGAAGAGTTCAGACCACTCTTATTTCTAAGGCAATTTAAATAATCACACAATTATTTAAATGACAAATGTCAACATCTGATGCTGTAAACAATGAAGTTCCTCATGGGTGACTCAAAGGAATACCAGTCGTATTCATATTTAATGACCACATGCAAAAACACATAAAAACATCCTATCCGTATTTAATGACCACATGCAAGAACACATAAAAAATCAGTTAATCCATTCTGTGGACACCTAATATCATGCACAATACCCAGACTTCTTGAAGGAAGGTCTACAGACCATTTATGTCACTACTATAAATGGGTCTATAGCGGTTTGTTGCAATGCAATTGTAGCGAACACTGGATCGTCGACCCTTATTCAGCGAAAAGTGTTTCAGCGATTCACTGAATTTATTGAGGGCAAGTAAATACTGCCCCACAGCACAACTTTGCTCTTTTCTCCACTGTTGTGTGATCTTGGAGTTGGTATATGTGGTTGGGGGGGGGGGGGCACAGCCCCACCACTTGGGAGGGTTCGATTTGCATAGCTGTCAGTCTGTTGTGCTGTAGGGAAAGTATTTTCACTGAATGAGGATCGATGATCCAGTGTTCGCTGCAATTGCATTGGCACAAACTAATATAGACCCCTAAATGAAAAAATAAAAGGCAGGCTTGGGCCAATAGTAGGCCCTCAATGATAGCCTAGTACCTACCTATGAACCTATATGTTAAGCAAAGATCTTCATTAGCACTCTTCAAGAAAATCTTGATATGTGGATAGGAAATAGGAAATACACCTGGATCACTTCTGTGTCTCTGCTCGACAGTGGCACAGGAAAATAACTTTCTCGGGTGGCGTAAGCCATGGAACCTTGTTGGTTAGGCTTACGAGGCCCTTGGGCTGATAACCTAGTACCTACCTATGAACCTATGAACCTATATGACTACTGTTCAATAAAAGTAATAGCAATGACATGACATTATTAGTCAGCTGGCCAGGTAGTTATGTACAACCTGACATGTAGATTTTTCACTTTTAACCTTGAACCTTGTTTAACAAACAACTACACTTCAGACTGAGCTAATATTATCAACGTCTTAAAAGTTTTTCTATTCTGGAATACTTTGTTGTCCTTAATGCCATAAAATAACTTTCTTGGACCATGTGGATGTTGCTATAAAATAAATTAACTCAAGTTACAAATAAAACATGTCCTGAGGACAGAAACAAATGGCAAATATTTCAAGCCATGATACTGCCAAAGTTGCTTTATTACTGTAACCCTAACCAGTGTGCATTACATATAAATAATAGATAAAAGGCTATAAGTAAACTGCACATTTTTAAAAAGAAGATAATGCACACCACTAATAGCTCTTCAGAGATGAACACTAGTAAACTTACTAGCTAAACTACTATATAACCATCTATATTTTGTACAGAAGTTTATAGATAACAGTGTTTGACCAGCCTTTCCAAGTACTGTTTCTGACATAAACCAATTTGCACCTTAGAAATTTAAACAGCTGTCTAATCCAAAGTTGCTAGTAATAAAAGGAAGGCCCTATGCCACAAGTTTCTTGAGAAATGGAATCAGTTCATGCAAAGGATGTATAAAAACACTTGCATTATTTAAAGCTTCTTCTATGCTGCCTTCCAAATTTTTTAAAAGGTTAATAACACAGACTACTGCAGTATAACTTGATAACATGGACTACAGCTGCTTATTTAAAATCATCCTGTACAATGCTACCTCTAAAGTGTCTGACTGTCTTCATGACTGCCATGTTTAGCAACACCCTACTATAACTGTCTTCATGACTGCCGTGTTTAGTAACACCCCACTACAACTGTCTTCATCACTGCTATGTGCAACAACACCTTATTATAACTGTCTTCATGACTGCTGCTTTTTAGCAACACCCTACTAAAACTGTCTTCATGTCAGCCATGTTTAGTAACACCCTACTGTAACGGTCTTCATGTCAGCCATGTTTAGTAACACCCTACTATAACTGTCTTCATGTCAGCCATGTTTAGTAAGAAAACCTGCCAGGCAATGAGAACTGGAACCACGGAAACCAAGCCAAATAACTCAGACTTTTTTTAGCACTTTCGTCCATTTTTTTAATTATTAAATGCGAACTTCTTCAGAAATACATTTCATTACACTTCTCTCAGTTAAAAAAGCCATTTGGTGCCAAATCTTCCAGTATACTGTACGTCATCTCTCCTGCTACTGATTATACTTTTGTAATGCACATACTTGCATCTAAATTTCCCATATATTCTCTAATGGGCTACATAAATTATTGGATTTCTCTCTTATTTCTGTCATCTTCCATTCATTATTTCACTTGGTTTCATTCTTTTCATCTGCTGTAGAAGATTCCCAACCATTAAGCTGTATGATAAGAATTTCTAGCTCCCTGTATATCTGTCATGAAACCTCTACGACACTGTATTATATAACATTTAACAGCTGAATACTTTACAAGACCATTATTTGCACAGCTGAAGAATAGATTGAACTTTTTTTCTCTGTGCTAGCATTGGTTGATGCTAAAATAACTGTAAATACTTCTGTTTAATACTTTCTTTGAACTATTTTGATTTCTTACTTGTTTTTAATCTCATTCTTATGGAATGGTTTCAGAAAGATCTAAAACTGGAAATCTGATAAGTAAAACTAGAAGTAGTACTCTAGTCATATTTATTTATTTATTTGATATTTGTTGACTGGGATTGTCTGACTGAGAAAAGCCTTTTTTCAGAGGAGGCTTGGGAAGTAAAGCTCCACAGTACATGCATAGAAGTAAAAATTAACAGTATTAAAGTGCAGTAACAACATATTAAATAATGGGTGGCCACGGTGGTGCAGCAGTTAGCATTGCCACCTCACAGCAAGAGGTTCTTTGATTCGATCCTCGGCTGGGGTGCCTTCTGTGTGAGTCTGCATGTCCTTCCTGTGGTCGTGTGGGTTTCCTCTGTGTGCTCTGGTTTCCTCCCACATCCCAAAGACATGCTGTAGTTGGATTAGACACTCTAAATTGGCCCTAGGTATGAGTCTGTGCATATGTGTGCCTTCTGTGGAAGGTTGGGCACTGGGCTGGCAACTTGACACCGTAAAACTCCACTGCCAATCATGAGCGGACAAGTTATCCACTGTGGCAACCCCTAACCGGGAAAAAGCCGAAAGAAGAACAACATATTAAATAATAACATATAAATGACAGTCCTAGAGGCACTGTTATACAATAAAGCAAAAATAAAGGATTGATGAATGTACAGTAAAAATATACAACAGAAATTTTAACAAAAATATATAACAGTATAACATGATAAGCAAAAACAAAGAACATTAATATAAGTAGAAAGAATAAACATAATTATAAATAACTGAACATTAAGAAAAAAACAAACTTGTGATTCATCACTAGACCTCTTGCAATCCAAAGTGGTAAATTACAGAGATAAAAAGAAGGGAAAGGAAGAACAGAGAAGATAGTGAAAGAAGAGAGGAAATGGGTTCCGAGGATGAATACACTGGCAGATCCAGGAGCTAGTAAGGTATCCCTTAAGAGAGCGTTTGAAATCTTGTATATGGGGATATTTCTGGGAGTCAAAGGAAGCTTGTTCCAAGAAAGAGCAGGGAAATAGCTATATGGATTCTAACCAAAACATTTTTTTTCGGTTTGTGAATTAGGAACAGAGAGCTGATGGGTCAGCGATTCTAAGGACCTAAGGTTACAAGGTTTATAGAGAAAGACAACTGAGTAGGTGCTAGGGCAGGATAAGACCTTATTCAAACTAGAATGGATAACAAGTAGTTGTGTAAATAGCAATTAGTTAGGAAACTCAAGCCAACTGAGTGTCTGGAGAGCAAGACAGTGGTGAGAGTGAGGAGGGCAGAGTTAGCTGAAATCTAGCAACTTTGTTGTTCAACACAGGTAGTTTCAAATTTGGAAAGTAGTGAGGACTGTAAGTTGGTTAAGATCTGGGAGCTGTAAAAGAGGTTAGGGAGAGAGATAAGCTTGGGCAAGAGATTCTAGATGTAGAACTGAGGAAATTTTATTTCTGTACAGAAGGCCAAACTTTTCCATGTATAGAGGTGCACTGTGTGCATCTGACATAGGCAGCACTCCAGCACCGTCCTCAAGTCCGTAATACACCCAGGGTATGTCTAGTGACCTAACAAGTGGCAGTTGTATTAGAATGTGTAGCTTACCCATTGCTATGGTATGTAAGTGTGAGCATACAAGTGACTGTGGTGGCCAAATGTTAGGGCAGCAGACAGTACACAATCCATAGTGTGGCACCATGGATCTCTCGTAGTGCAATATATGGGGGTCACTAATAGTAGCCTGTAGTACACAGGGTGTCCTCTTAAATCCCACTGGGCGGATTATGGGCTGACCATGACAGGTGTGTGTGTGTCTGTACAGCCCACACATAAGGTTCCAGTATATGCAGCTGGACAGATCTGGACTTACAATACAGACAAATGATATATGATGGCCCATGGATATGCCCAATGACCTGACTCCCAACCCCCTATGACACACAGATGACAGCAGGTTGTGTGCAGTTTGATGTAGGCTGTGTGCTTAGCACGTCCAACACCACCGTGCCGGTAATTAAAGCCAGAACTGATGTAAATTCCTGGTATCCCTCCAACCAGTGCAATTTAGGTAGGTCCACATTAATGACATGGGAGTACCTGGCATACCAGTATGCCAGTAACGCAGATGTGTACACAACTGTTGGCTGTGCCCCCGGCCACACCTACCATTTGTGAGAGTGCTATGTGCACCACCCATGGTGCTGTGTAGGACTGTGGTGGGACTGGTTGCATGTCCCCCCATGCTATGCAGACATGTAGCAGCTGCCAATGCCACACGACCATTAGCTACCCTGCAGACACACAGCATGACACCTGTCTGTGTAGAACGGAGGGGTCAGCAAATACTAGTACTTAACTATCTGGACATGTGACACATGCAATGGCAGTTGACCATACTTTTGCATGCGTCACACACATGACGTATGACGGTATTGTCGGTCAACGCACATGTCACGGCAATAGCCAGCACTGGGCATGCTCACACACTGAAACACAGGACGCCAGTGGCATGCACAATACCCAAAGTGGTCCGGACATTATCTGGGCCGCGCCACATTGCTATTAAGGTTGCTGATGTCTGCACTGTAGCGGTGTTTGTCTATTGTCTGTACATACGCGCTGCCATATGGTCTACTGTTAATTCACATGAGCTATGTGTGCAGGGTACTTCACAATTACGTGTATAGGGCAGTTCTTTGTTTGCAGACAGGCCGACACCTTTGAGTACAGACCGGTAAGGCACAGTCCAGCAGGTGGGAGCTGCCAGCGTGGTTTGCACAGTGTTAAGCACTGCTGACCTCTGGTCACAGCACCTTGCTACACGCTAGACTCCACATTTCTTTGACAGTGCACTACTGGCATACTGGTAGACAAACATGCTTACAGCCGCCGCCTCCCGACATTTCCGCTTACATTTGTCACTCACGCTGGGTGTGTGCGATCCCTTGTGATGCATATTACATCGGACTACATGACTACAGTATCGGTATGTGCAACCATTTTTACAACGCAGCGCTCGATTGTACGGACTTGGTGGCCTGTCCAGTGACGTGAATCATATTATATGCATGTTCCTCATACACCTTGCTCACATCTGCCTGATACATGGAAACCAATGCTCTGCAATGCCGACATGTGACTTGAGTTTGTTAACGCGAGCTGTCTGCTGAGTCATGCTACCGCATACCTATTGCACGCTGGACCAACTTTCAGATTGCACAATGGGAGACTGTAGGAGTGACACCTTTCCCCACTTTGCATGGGACAGTCCCTCATCACATATCACATATGACAATACCAGAACTCCACCAATCGGGGACACATTTCTGCAGAATCAGGGGCAGGTCAAGAAAAACAGTGACACTTTTACAAAAGTAGTGCTATTAACTCTGACACATTGACAGAATCAGAGCATATGACTTAATAGACATATTCTGAAGTAACAGTTGTTTATAACTCTTACTTATTGTCATTAGTCAGTAAGTGTAATTCACCACCTTTCCTTCAACAGCCACTAATTTTAGAAGGGATTATGAAGGACACAGACTTTCAGTCAAACTCAGGGATGTACCCGACATTCAGGGACAGTTGAGTGGTATGGACAATACTCTAGCCATTGCAACTGTCCTGATTAGGGGACCTGTTCATGTTGTAGGTGTCTGTACTGGTTGCTTGTTACAGGTCTTGTATACCTGACACGTCGATATGTCATATGTAGTAGCATAAGCAACTATACTGCTGCTAGACTATGCTTTGATTTGTTCCGATATGTATATTTCTGTACTATGCATGGCTGTAGGTATAATTCTGCCCTGGTACATGTGACAGTTCTACAGAGCAGGTTCCACTTTGGCCATTCAGACTGGTGGTGGCCCTATAGACCATATATATGTAGAGCTATCACATGTGTCAAGGCAACACATACCCACAGCCAGTAGTAAATGGACGACTTCCACGGTTTGCATACGTTAAGGTTATTCATGTAGCATTATAATTGATAATACTGTTTCCTATTACATGTAGCTGTTACTGATACAACAAATTGATGTCTGACACCACTACGCACACACTATATATAGCCTCCATTCCCGAACTCACAGGCCATGTGCCATAACTGTCATTTTGCAAGACACAACTGCCCAGACGGGTGTGTCCCTCGCAGGTGTACGGGTGTTGAACCTCTTCTATTATGCTATCATCTACCTGAGGAGGTTAGCAACTTATGCACTTTCCATCAGTAGCAGAACTCACATACCAATGGGTGTGAATGAACACTGTATCAGGAACAATGCATAATACCCTGTGGGACACATTTAGATGACTGGTTCTATTAACCAGACACATTCACAGTCACAGAGCATATGTATTCATTCATGTTTGTCGAGGTACATGCCACTTATGACTCATATATGTTGTCATCTGTCATTACCTGTATTCCGCCACCTGTTCACCTAATATCACTAGTTCTGGCAGTGTTTAGTTGGACTTTGCTGCATTCTGATACATAACTATGGACGCCCATGCTAATCGGGTACATGGCACCGTGTAGGCCTCTATGCCTTCCCGATGGTTTACAAACCATCCGTAGATGTGCTCTTCAGGTTTGGGAGGTGTAGGTGCATGTTATGCCCACATAGGAATATTAATGACTTCCACTGGGCGGGCCTACTACATCTCTGCCAACCAGCACCTGCACACTTAAGCCCATTAATGTATACCATGGTCCACCTACCTGGCACCCCTCTACAGCAGTCGTGGACAAATACTTATCATGAAAGCGCAGCTGGGGTATGAGCACACCCCACACATTGCCCACTCTTCCCATCTCGGGACACATGTCATAATGCTTTGTCAACCCATGTATTATCACACTTGCACAACCTACTGTTCCATGTACACCTACATCCTGCTCATTAATGTCAGCAGATTCACACGCACTCTGAATTTTTGGGGTCCCGCAAGGGACACTGT
>NC_056732.1:414277680-414347680 GCF_019279795.1 Protopterus annectens
ATATATAGATATATATATATATATATATATATATATATATATATATATATGTGTGTGTGTGTGTATATGTAGATAAATATGTAGATATATAATTGCATATTTCTGTTATGTCTGTGGATATTTATCTATACACACATCTATCTATCTATATATATAAAAGTTACAGCTGTACAAGACAACATACATTTGCTATGCTAATAGCTGCGTACACCCGCACAGGCCCACTTGCATCTACTTATTCTGAGTTACATATGTTTACAGGCACGTCTTTGGGATTACATGTACATTATTCCTTATGACAGTACCACTTTGATGGAATCCGGTTAATGGACCCATGCGAACGCGGTCACCTTTACATGAATAAATGTTGGCTTTACAGCACAGAGGCATTCATTACACAATTAATATGTGCTATAGTCGTACTTGAACCGGGTATGCCTTTATGTTGGACGGATGCTGCAACCACTACACTATTGTTGTTCTGGCTCATTTATATGTATACCCATGGTTCATAGCTGCCCTGACATACACCTCACCGCTTCCCTTACACAGCAGGCATCTATTCTCCTGCTGGGAAAACTGCAGTACTACAATTAGGACATTCCTATTTCCTACTGTTTGGACCCGTGCTGCAAATCTACTCACTCCAAGGATATTCATAACTCCTACGCTTATAGTCTTTGCACATACATGTGTTTGATTGTCAGAGTGTTCATGTGCTGGTCCGGGTTTATTCTCTGCCGACTGGTGACTAGCACTGCCCTGGCGCTGTTCAAAGATCAGACGTAGCACATGGACAGAGTTAGTTCAGAGTTTAACATTCTACCTGTGTTTACAGACACAGGTGTTTGGGCACCTCTGACCACGTTATTGGGTTGACTCTACATAATTTAGGGTGGGGAGTGGTTCCACTACATAATACAGGTTGGGGGTGGTTTCCACGTGTTTCCCTTCCCATTTGACTATTTCATTAATTTATACATACAATGAATATTATCTGTTATAAATTCACTACAGGTATGCAATAGTCCTGTAATTTAGGGTGGGGAGTGGTTCCACTACATAATACAGGTTGGGGGTGGTTTCCACGTGTTTCCCTTCCCATTTGACTATTTCATAGGTTCATAGGTTCATAGGTTCATACTAGGCTATCTGCCCGAGGGCATTTACAAGCCTAGCCCATAGTTTTGTGGCTTACGCCACCCCTTTAGTATGGGGAACTATACCCATTATTTTGCTGTGCCTCTGTTGAGCAGTGACACTGAGGTAATCCCTGGGGTATATATGCGATCTCCCATCCATTGGTCAAGATTTCTCTTGAACAAGGCCAGCGAGGCGAGGTCACATATACCGGGATTTTATTCCACAGCATAGGGAGTCTTTGGGTGATGAATCTATCCCTCCAGCACGTCCTATTAATAGCCGTGTCGAGGTTTAAGTCTCCTGCCCTTGTGGCTCTGATGGATCTAGATTTTGAGGTGAAGCATATTCATCAAATCTGGGTTTGACATGGCCTTGTATGTTAGGCAAAGGTCACCTCTGAGCAAGCGGTAAGCGACTGAATAGAGCTGGAGTTCTTTCAGTCGGGCAGCATAGGACAGATGTTTGAGACCCTTTATCCTTTTGGTGAGGAACTGTTGTGGCCTCTCCAGCTGCTGCAAGTGTCGGGTCAGATACATTGAATGGGGCATTGTACTCAATCATTGGTCTGATGAGTGATGAGTATAGGAGACTATGACCTCCCTTGATCTAGATGAGAATCCCTTCATGATAAGGTGGGCAATGTAGAAGGTCTTCCTAACTACTTTAGCTACATGGGTGTCGAATGACAGACTACTATCAACCTGGGTCCCCAGGTCCCTGATAACTTCTTCTGTACTCAGTGGATTGCCACCTATTTGGTAGCTAGGGTAACCTTGTTTTTCCCGAAGGGTATGACTATGCATTTTTGGCATTTAACTTTAGGCCATGGCTCTGGCACCAGTTATCCGCTTCTGTGAGACCCTTCTGAAGGATATCTGTGTCAGATGTAGTTTTCTACTATGGCGCCCAGTTTGCAGTCATCTGCAAACTTTGTCAGCCATAACCCTCCTGTGTTTGCTTGTACTGGAAAAGTAGATGGCAAACAAGAGGGCCCAGGACTGAGCCCTGTGGTACACCACTTGTGACAGGCTTTGAGTCTGACATGGCGCCAGCAACTCTGACCCTGTGGGTTCTGTCACTCAGCCAGTTTGCAACCCATCTTGTGATGTATGGGTTAACATTTAAGCTGATGAGTTTTTCAATGATACCCGAGTGGGGTATTGTATCAAAGGCCTTCGCCAGATCGAGGTAGGCTGTATGGACTGCCTTTCCTCATCAATGGCTTTGGTGACTGTTTCAAAAAGTCAACCAAGTTTAGAAGGCATGATCTGCCTTTGACAAAGCCAAACTGGGATGGATCCAAAGTCTGCAAATTCCCTATGTCTTTATTTATGAGGTCCATTATGATCCTCCATGGCTTTGCAGATAAGGCTTGTCAAGCTAATGGGCGGTAATTTCCAGGGTCGGTGGAGGCACCGCCTTTGTGAAGTGGGACCACAGTTGCAGTGCGCCACCCCTGGGTACGTATCCAGAGGTAAGACTATGATTAAACAGCTGTCCTAGCTGTGGGTTTAATTCCTCGTTGAGTTCGTGGAGCACACAGCCGGGGACACCATCAGGTCCCATGGATGCTGTGTTTTTGCTTTGGAGAGAGCAGTTCTCACTTGGGCGTTGGAGATGTTTGGGGCTGCAATCGCTGGTATAGATATCTCCTTTTGGGGGAGGGGAGAAGTTTGCACTGAACCTGTCAGCCAGTATGTTGGCAATGTCTGTAGGATCAGTAATCTTCACATCATTTTGAACTAGTTCTGAGCATATCTGGGAGTTTCCTCCCAGGTTTCTAACATAGCTAAAGTAGGCCTTATGATTGTCTTTTGAGTCTTTAGCTATTTTTCTCTCAAAATTTGCTTTGGATGATTTTATGAGAGCTCTTAGTTTTTTACTTATAGTGATCAAGGGTGTCTTACCTTTTAAGGATTTTGCTCTATCTTAATTTATACATACAATGAATATTATCTGTTATAAATTCACTACAGGTATGCAATAGTCCTGTCAACAGATGTGACAGTTGGTTGGTGTACTTCTGCACGGACCTCTCTGATACTTGGGACTCGTTTCTACAGGGACAAGGCTATGACAACTCAGGGACAATCATGGACACTTCTACCATATTAGTACTATTAACTTGGAACGTGTTGACAGATTCATAATACTACTAATTTTCTGCAGTTAAATGCATCTATTACTCTTCATTGTTGTAAGTAGTCATTCTCATTCAACACCTTTCCCCCAAAGGTCACTGGCTTTGTGAGTGTTTAAGGGTCTGGTATTGTGCGAATGCTCTGACCATTGGTATCGTTGACATTGTCATAAGTACAGGTTGGGATGTATGGGGACTAGGGTTGGCACCTTTTCAAATGGCCAAGATGGGACATTTTCGGAACACACATCAGATTTTATGTCGACACATACCCATGGTCAGTACAACGGATAGAACTTTACTTATTTGCCTACATAAAAGCCTATTGTTGTAGCGGTTTAGTTGCTTATTCTGTTTCTTGTAACATTTAGGTATTGTAGATACTGCAAAAATTATTTTCTGCAACTATTACTTTACATATGGGGCATAATTATTTCCTACAATCCCAGGACATTTGCCATTTGTAATGTATTTTGTCAGGACACAACTGTCCAAAGAGGGACTATCCCTCGCAAAGCGGGACAGATGGTAACCATACTGCGGACACCAGATTGTTTGGGCCAACACATAGCCACGGTCAGTGCAGGTTTAGAACATTCATTTGTTTCCTAGCTGTGAGCCTTATACCTTTGGTACTTTTGTTGTTTGCCTGTTTCTTGTACGAATTACGTTTATTCTATCCTGACATGACTGCTTTAGGCAACTTTTACATGCAGTATGGTACATAGTTATTTCCTACGATCACAGGACATTTGGCATTGTATCATTGCTGGTCAGGTCACACCTACACACACATTAATTGTCCCTCACACAGTGGATCAGGGGGTATCCTGTTTACGTCAGTGCCTTCATCACCCTTATACCATGTGCCACTATGCGAATGTGTGCAATATATTCTCTCGCTTATTCGTGTCGGGACACGTACATCACGGGCAGGTGTTTGATCCTGGGTAGTAGGTTATGCATGACCATCTAGGGGGGGACAGTGTCGTGCACCACTACTGCACATTCAAACCTTGTGTCCAGATATCTACAGGACTGGACTTCGTGTCTTCCATTCTAATGTTTACACAGGTTACTTATCCCATGAGGGATATACCAAAAATTGAACAAGACCAAAACAAGACAAATACAGAACATTCTTCTGGTGTTATGAAAATGTGCTGGGGGTTTTACATGCAAGGGATACATAGTGTGCAATCCTGAAACTGCCTAGGGTGACACTACCTACTACATATGCGTAGTGGTCACTATGTGTAGATGTGGCTGCACCAAACCAGTAGGCCAAGTATGGCTGGATTTGGTGGAAGTTCAGGTAAGGGAGCGGGTTGTGTCATGTGGAGGGGATGCTGGGTAGTCCATTATGCATCCAGGTGAGTTGCATTTGATATGGCCATTTCCATCTGGACCAATCTGTGGGTATGTGCTGGTGACATGTCTATACATTTGTATCGCACATTTTAATATTCATATGTTTGTGGGATTGTGTTCTACAGTATGGCCTGTCTGGTTGTATTGCAGATGTTTATACATGTTTTTGTGTTTCTTTCTGCTTCACCCGCTGCTCCCTCATACACCTCCGGTTCACCTATTCTGCATACGACACAGTATCACCTTGGAGGATTGTACCATTACCCATTCCCCCCACACACATATTCCTCACACCCCATACATCACTGCTTTGGTTGTTGGCCCATGACATGGCCAGAGTAACACATTGAATACCCTACATATGTCAGGTACCTGTGTGGTTGTGTGGACTACCTTGCCATGTTTGCTTTCCACATGCTATACCTCACGCACATAGGTACACGCCCATACTTAACTTTCATTACATGGTTGGTATACCCGGGTAATACCCGTTCAACTGTGACACATCCTGACAAGTTCGGCTTGTACCGCTGATGTGCAGATTTTGGCAGACTGTTCTAATCATTGGTAGGATGCCACCTTTTCCTATGTCCAGGATGAGATATATTCTGGACACATATCTGAATGTACTGGACAGCACATACTTGCAGTCAATGGTACGGATAATACTGTTCCTTTCAGCCTACATGTTGCCTCATTGTTGTAGCAGTTTATATGCTCCTTCTGTTTCGTTTACATGCTTATTCTATTTCCTGTCACATTTGGTATGTGAAATACGGACATACCTTTTGTATGTGACTATTACATGCCTTGTGGGATATGATTCGGTCATACGGTCACTAGATATGTACATTTATCGTGTATTTTGTTATGGACACATCTGCCCAGCTGTGCACCCTCCCTCACATTATGGATCAGCTGGTGACCCTAACCATTGGGCTGGACATACCTACTGGTGGCGCGCTAACATATGATGTGTTTCACTTCCACTTGGTATAGCTATCTACACTGCGTTGGACTACGGGCACACGGTTTTCCATGTCATTTGTTCGCGGGATAGGGACCCGTTATTCCCTACCGTGCATTTGTGTTTGCTTCTTCATTTTGTGTTCGCAGGAACTATCTTGCATGCTTTGCATACGTTTCAGTGTCCACGGACACTGACAGATGTGATTACTATCTTGCAAGTTGTTATATGCAAGCATTTTAGGTTGCATGTCAACAGCTGGCATTTCCACGCCTCTGTGCGGCACTTCGACATGCCCTATGCACTCGTGCTCATTTCCTATGCACGTGGCTGTGGCGGCAGCGCACCTTCATTAATATGCATTTGGCGCTACTGTGCCATCTTCACGCCGCACTGTCAGTGCAAGCCTACCACTGGCCTTGCACTGAGCTTCATGAATCCCGGGGAATGTGTTGACATACAAGGAACTAAATCTGAATGCTTGACAACCCGAATTGGTGTTCCACAGTGTTCAGTCCTGGTGCCATCTCAATTCAATTTAGTATTTGCTACAATCCCTATGCACGACTCTTGTTGGATTAATAATTACACAAATTACTGTAAAGTGATCTTTTTTTGCTGTGTCTAAGGAAGACATAAATATTGTTAACAGCTACCTGCCAGACATTGTAACTAGGGCAAAACTCTAGGCTTACAGTTTAGTAAAAAAAAATGTCAGATGATGTACGTTGGAAAACCAACCATAAGATTCCCCATCATACTTAATGGATTAAAATTAGAAGAATTTTAGGAATATAAAAATCTTGGGATTGCATTATTCTCAAATTCAACAAAAATGCAGTAGATATTGTGACAGGCAAGGCAGTTGGGAAGTATATTAAAAGCAATTTCCCCAAAAGATGATTATAACCTGACATTGCTTTATAAAATCTATGTGAGGCACATCTTTGGATACAGTACTTCATTTTGCATGTAATAACTGACTGAAAAAAGTATGTTATCAGTCATTGATATGTAGTCTGCATGTCGAATCGCAACTAAACTAAAAAAAGTAGGAAAACTACATTGATCAGAAAAGGAAATCAATGGCTTTCCTTTTGCATTCAGAACTCTAAAAAAACATTACTGACAGACATAGTTTGTCTGGATGGTGATACCATTTGGGAAGGGCTTTTGGAGAGTAAATGTGGTGGGCTAGGGTTAGGTACAGCAGCAGGGTTAAGGTTAGCACACATAAGTAAGGTGGACAAGGAACTTCATCCCCTTTTGCCTTACTCATGTGTGCTAACCTTGCTACTGCTCCAACCCCAGCCTTACAAATTCACTAACCAAAAACACTTTTTCTAACAGTATCACAAGACAGGCAAAGGCACATACACATGCACGTACATACACACACACACACACACACACACACACACACACACATGCACACACAACCACAGAGAGACACACACTACATACATGCAGAAAACTACACATACATACCATGAAAACAATCAATCTTAACCTTAACTCTGAGTGTGAAGAAGAAACATAAGCAAACACAGACGCACGCACACACACACACACACACACACACACACACACACACACACACACACACACACACACACACACACACACACACACACACGCACATGACACACATGCACACACACTGACAGACACACACACAGACGCACACACACACACACACACACACACACACACACGCACACACACACACACACACACACACACACACACACACACACACACACACACACACTTTCACTTTAATCTGACCCCTTACTCATCCCTTACTTTAACCCTGGCTGGCAAAACCCCACTTACAGGTACACATGCATATCTGACACAGGAAACATGCTCAACCATTTGTTTAATACCTCCTAACATTGATGTACTAAGTATTTATATTAAATATTCAGCATTAAACTTTGTTAACAACATGAGTATTTGACAAAGTATAATGTAGCCAGTTGCAAAAAATTTGAATATGTCCAACTCAAATTCAAAAAGTGCATTCCATTCTTCAAGGAACTGAGTTATTTTGATAGATGTGAACAATTACATTTATGTTTTAATTCATTATTGACACATTCAATGCAAAGCAATTATAGAGCAGATAGCTTTTAAAGAGGAACTATTTCAATCATTGCTAAAGTTAGAGATATATACACATCCTCAGACTTATAAACATAGCAATGTACATATTCAGCTACAGCTCAGCACAACAAGCAAGTCTAAACTATACTGAGCCAACAGATATTGCTAATATACTAGCCAACAGATTCTGTGCCAACTTTACCCCCCCCCCCAGGGACCCAGTTACAATACCAGTAGCTTGCCAGGCACCCAGTATTACTGCTGCCCAGGTTAAAACAGCACTGTCCAAGGCCAAGAATACAGCTTCTATGGGACCTGACAATATCCTTGGGTGTGTTCTACATGAACTACAGAGTGAACTGGCACCTCATCTGTGTGCCCTGTTCAATCACAGCCTCACCTCAGACTTTGTCCCTACCGAATAGTGCACTGCTACAGTCATCCCTCTCCACAAAGGAGGAGTGACTACAGACCCTGGGAACTATCAGCCCATTAGCCTGATGAGTCTGATATGCAAAGCTATGGAACACATCATCATGGACCTAATAAACAAGGATATAGGGAATATCCAAACTCTGGATCCCACACAGTTTGGTTTTGTGAAGGGTAGATCATGCCTGCTCAACTTGGTCAACTTCTTTGATTCAGTCACCAGAGCTGTGGATGAAGGCAAGGTGGTTCATACAGCCTAACTTGATCTGGCCAAGGCCTTTGATACCATTCCCCACTCAGGAATCATAGAAAAACTCACTAAGCTAAGCATCAACCCCTATATCACTAGGTGGGTTGCAAACTGGCTCACAGGTAGAACCCACAGTGTGAAAGTAGCTGACTCCAAGTCAGACTGCCGACCAGTCATGAGTGGAGTCCCACAGGTCCTGGGTCCTCTCCTGTTTGGTATCTACTTCTCTGAAGTCCAGGCCAACACAAAGGGACTCTGACTGACAAAGTTCACAGATGATTGCAAGTTGAGAGCTATTATTAACTCCCCGAGTGATGTTGACATCCTACAGAAAGGCCTCATTGAGACCAATGACTGGTGTCAGAACCATGGCCTTAAGCTCAATGCCAAAAAATATGTCGTCATCCCCTTTGGTAAAAACCGAAGTTCCCATGAATTACCACATTGATGGTTGTCCACTGAACACAGAAGGCGTTATAATAGATCTGGGAACACAGGTTGACAGTAACCTCTGTTTTGACCACCACATTGCCACTGTGGTGAGAAAGTCTTTCTATGTGGCACATCTCGTTACTATGGGTTTTGCATCTGGGAAGAAAGACGTCATTGTCTCCCTCTACTCTTCCCTCATTAGGCCAGTCATTGAGTACAATGCCCCATTTGGCATGTACCTCACTAAACACCTGCAACAACTGGGGAGGCCACAAAAGTACCTCACAAAGAGGATCCTAGGCCTTAAACATTTGTCCTATATGGACAGACTAAAAAACTCCAACTATTCTCTGCCTCATATCACCTACTTAGAGGCAATCTCTACTTGACTTACAAAGCCATGTCTGACCCAGATCTGTTAGAAATGCTACATGTAAAGAAATCCCAATTCCTCCACACCACACGCTCCAGAGACCTCATCCTCATTACCACAATCAACAGAGCATGCTGGAGGGACAGGTTCATAACCCAGAGACTGCCCATGCTATGGAATAGACTTCCCATACATGTCAAGCAGAGCACCTCACTGGCCCTCTTCAAGAGAAATATTGATGAGTGGATGGGAAATAGAAAATTCACTCCAGAGATCACTCCAGTGGCTTTACTCGACAGAGGCACTAGGAACTAAGGTTGGGTGGCACAATGCCAGGGCAATCCTATGGGCTAGGCTTGTAAAGGGTCCAGGGCCATTAGCCTAGTACACACCTATGAACCTATGAAATATTAAACCCAGACAATAATTAGAATATAGAATTAACTGCTCTACAATATATAGAGTTGTTTAAGGCACACTTGAGTACTTTGGTTGACACTTTTAATCCATGTTTTCTGGAGTCTGTTTTTCTTAATGGCTGTCAAGCCAATATCTCTCATCCTGCAGACATTGTAAATAGTACAAAGGCCCTAGAAAAGTAAGTACATCCAGCCAAAAATCTAGACATCTGATTAGCATAACATTTGAACACCAAATAGCATGTTTAACTCTTCCTGCTTCTAGTAGGAGTGTGAGCTATTACAGAGGCAGATGTTAAAAAAAAAAGCAAAAAAAAAAAAAAAAACAGAGTAACAGTAATCAGGGAAAATATAAGCACATTACCAAAGAGACAATGTAAAAACCTATACACTTTAATGAACTGTATTGCAAAAGTCTATCACACAAGGTCATTTACTTTTGCTTCTGAAAAAGGAAGACGTAAGCTGTATGTCCTCTTTCTTTAAATTATCAGCGTGTATTATATTTTGTGTACTAGACAATTTAAAAATCACTAGTGATCAGGGGGATTCAGAAAGACATAAATCAAGTCTGAAAATATGGATATACCTCCAGAAATATGTACATCATGTGCAGGAGTAAATCAGACTTGAAAATATGAATGTTTCTCCCAAATAGGGACAGGTGAGAGGTCTTCTAAGGCCTAAACATTGGATCAACACAGTTATAAACTAGAGACAGTAGTAGTACAGCATTCACAAGAGAAGATAATACAAAAGATCAGTCCAAGTTACAGTTTTAAGTGCTGCAGGACACAGAGACTTTAGCATGGTTGCCTAAGATGTACCATTTACTAATTAAATACATTGTGATGGAAGTATATGTTTACTTTTGAAAAAGTGCAGGTAGTATAGAAATACATTTCAATTAGTATGATTTTCCTATGAAACACTAGTATGAAAACTGAACAAAACAAAAGTAATGCTAAATGTCTTAGAATGGCAATTCCTAGGGGCTCAGAGATGACTCAGTTACAGTAATGACCCCTTCCTTCCATTAGAACTCTACATATTTAGGATTATACCTACATAAAACATACCATATCAAGTAATAGTCCTACTGCGAAAGTTCCTAGTGAATATGGACATCTTGATCTATACATGTAAGTCACTAACTACTACATTATGTACCGCTGCTAATATGGGAATGCACTTTCTTCTAGGTTATAAAGCAAAAGGCAGATGTCTTGTGCATGCACATGGAAATGATTGTGTGTGTGTGTGTGTGTATCATATATATATATATATATATATATATATATATACATACACATATATATATATATATATATATATATATATATATATATATATATATATATTATCGTAAAAGCTTACAGTTCATGCAGTATTGTCTAGTTATAAGATGTGGAATTTGACAATACATCGTGAGACAAGTGTGTGTCTGGTGGAAGTTAAAATTAAGCAACTGTTGAAATAAAATCTGGCAAATGAATCAGCTTAAAATGATTATATTAAAGGGAAAGTAAACTGCTTATAGTACAGAAAAATACATTTTGACATTTTTATTAATATTTGTGAGATGGCTTCATTCAACTTCTGTTCCCAGAGGTCTATGATTTCACACCATATCATCTATATATCTATCTCTTCCACGTGACAGAGTTTTAATTCTGCAAATATATTTAAAATTGAAAAGCACAAATACTCTGAAGCACAACTTATCATGGAAATATATATGACACATACTAATGGCGTTTTGTAAATGGTATTTTATGCAGTTATATATTTTACTTTTTTCCCCTGTATAGTGTATTGTGTAATTTCATATAGCCTTAATAAAAAAGGCATAACCATTTTCCCAAGAATTTGTTACCTTTGACTGAAAATAAGTAAGAGACAGATATGAAGGTTTGACCCCTTTATTGTTTTTCTTGTTTAGGAACGTATGTATGTATGTATTTATTCCTGTGTTTGTAATTGCTAAGGTTTCAGTTATTTAATTGACAAATGTAGGCTAAATAGCTGCACACCTACTCAAAAACAAGAAATATATCCCTGGTTGGGCAAGGTTCTTCTGTCCCTATGAAGATGGATTCCTGTGATTGTTCTTGTGTCTGGGTCACTATCTTCAAAATGAAATAATACACTCTTATCAATGCAGCAGCTTATATAAGTTGTGATAATAAGTATTTTATTAGAGTTTTGTCTTACCTGTTTGCTTTAGTCATAAACATTGCCCACTGTATAATTCATAAGTCATATAACAGTCCTGGTATTGCTATGGTTAAACTGGTCAAATAAGTATTCTGTTAAATAGTTTTGACACGTCCTTAAACAGAATGGATTTTCAACCACACAACACAGATTCTAACATTGCAGTGGTATATATGCACAGCAATCATCAAACTAACAGACTGTATTGTCACACAGTTTGAAAAAGGAGATTGTATGGATGCTCTTTCTTAAACATTTTCCACATAGTTTATCATCCAGTATTAATGTATATGTGACGTGAAGAATGAATGAAGAGTTCAGACCACTCTTATTTCTAAGGCAATTTAAATAATCACACAATTATTTAAATGACAAATGTCAACATCTGATGCTGTAAACAATGAAGTTCCTCATGGGTGACTCAAAGGAATACCAGTCGTATTCATATTTAATGACCACATGCAAAAACACATAAAAACATCCTATCCGTATTTAATGACCACATGCAAGAACACATAAAAAATCAGTTAATCCATTCTGTGGACACCTAATATCATGCACAATACCCAGACTTCTTGAAGGAAGGTCTACAGACCATTTATGTCACTACTATAAATGGGTCTATAGCGGTTTGTTGCAATGCAATTGTAGCGAACACTGGATCGTCGACCCTTATTCAGCGAAAAGTGTTTCAGCGATTCACTGAATTTATTGAGGGCAAGTAAATACTTGCCCTACAGCACAACTTTGCTCTTTTCTCCACTGTTGTGTGATCTTGGAGTTGGTATATGTAGTTGGGGGGTGGGGGGCACAGCCCCACCACTTGGGAGGGTTCGATTTGCATAGCTGTCAGTCTGTTGTGCTGTAGGGAAAGTATTTTCACTGAATGAGGATCGATGATCCAGTGTTCGCTGCAATTGCATTGCGACAAACTAATATAGACCCCTATAAATGAAAAATAAAAGGCAGGCTTGGGCCAATAGTAGGCCCTTGGGCCGATAGCCTAGTACCTACCTATGAACCTATATGTTAAGCAAAGATCTTCATTAGCACTCTTCAAGAAAAATCTTGATATGTGGATAGGAAATAGGAAATACACCCCGGGGATCACTTCTGTGTCTCTGCTCGACAGTGGCACAGGAAAATAACTTTCTCGGGTGGCGTAAGCCATGGAACCTTGTTGGCTAGGCTTACGTAGGCCCTTGGGCTGATAACCTAGTACCTACCTATGAACCTATGAACCTATATGACTACTGTTCAATAAAAGTAATAGCAATGACATGACATTATTAGTCAGCTGGCCAGGTAGTTATGTACAACCTGACATGTAGATTTTTCACTTTTAACCTTGAACCTTGTTTAACAAACAACTACACTTCAGACTGAGCTAATATTATCAACGTCTTAAAAGTTTTTCTATTCTGGAATACTTTGTTGTCCTTAATGCCATAAAATAACTTTCTTGGACCATGTGGATGTTGCTATAAAATAAATTAACTCAAGTTACAAATAAAAACATGTCCTGAGGACAGAAACAAATGGCAAATATTTCAAGCCATGATACTGCCAAAGTTGCTTTATTACTGTAACCCTAACCAGTGTGCATTACATATAAATAACAGATAAAAAGGCTATAAGTAAATCTGCACATTTTTGCCAAAAAAGAAGATAATGCACACCACTAATAGCTCTTCAGAGATGAACACTAGTAAACTTACTAGCTAAACTACTATATAACCATCTATATTTTGTACAGAAGTTTATAGATAACAGTGTTTGACCAGCCTTTCCAAGTACTGTTTCCTGACATAAACCAATTTGCACCTTAGAAATTTAAACAGCTGTCTAATCCAAAGTTGCTAGTAATAAAAAGGGAGAAGGCCCTATGCCACAAGTTTCTTGAGAAATGGAATCAGTTCATGCAAAGGATGTATAAAAACACTTGCATTATTTAAAGCTTCTTCTATGCTGCCTTCCAAATTTTTTAAAAGGTTAATAACACAGACTACTGCAGTATAACTTGATAACATGGACTACAGCTGCTTATTTAAAATCATCCTGTACAATGCTACCTCTAAAGTGTCTGACTGTCTTCATGACTGCCATGTTTAGCAACACCCTACTATAACTGTCTTCATGACTGCCGTGTTTAGTAACACCCCACTACAACTGTCTTCATCACTGCTATGTGCAACAACACCTTATTATAACTGTCTTCATGACTGCTGCTTTTAGCAACACCCTACTAAAACTGTCTTCATGTCAGCCATGTTTAGTAACACCCTACTGTAACGGTCTTCATGTCAGCCATGTTTAGTAACACCCTACTATAACTGTCTTCATGTCAGCCATGTTTAGTAAGAAAACCTGCCAGGCAATGAGAACTGGAACCACGGAAACCAAGCCAAATAACTCAGACTTTTTTTAGCACTTTCGTCCATTTTTTTAATTATTAAATGCGGAACTTCTTCAGAAATACATTTCATTACACTTCTCTCAGTTAAAAAAGCCATTTGGTGCCAAATCTTCCAGTATACTGTACGTCATCTCTCCTGCTACTGATTATACTTTTGTAATGCACATACTTGCATCTAAATTTCCCATATATTCTCTAATGGGCTACATAAATTATTGGATTTCTCTCTTATTTCTGTCATCTTCCATTCATTATTTCACTTGGTTTCATTCTTTTCATCTGCTGTAGAAGATTCCCAACCATTAAGCTGTATGATAAGAATTTCTAGCTCCCTGTATATCTGTCATGAAACCTCTACGACACTGTATTATATAACATTTAACAGCTGAATACTTTACAAGACCATTATTTGCACAGCTGAAGAATAGATTGAACTTTTTTTCTCTGTGCTAGCATTGGTTGATGCTAAAATAACTGTAAATACTTCTGTTTAATACTTTCTTTGAACTATTTTGATTTCTTACTTGTTTTTAATCTCATTCTTATGGAATGGTTTCAGAAAGATCTAAAACTGGAAATCTGATAAGTAAAACTAGAAGTAGTACTCTAGTCATATTTATTTATTTATTTGATATTTGTTGACTGGGATTGTCTGACTGAGAAAAGCCTTTTTTCAGAGGAGGCTTGGGAAGTAAAGCTCCACAGTACATGCATAGAAGTAAAAATTAACAGTATTAAAGTGCAGTAACAACATATTAAATAATGGGTGGCCACGGTGGTGCAGCGGTTAGCATTGCCACCTCACAGCAAGAGGTTCTTTGATTCGATCCTCGGCTGGGGTGCCTTCTGTGTGGAGTCTGCATGTCCTTCCTGTGGTCGTGTGGGTTTCCTCTGTGTGCTCTGGTTTCCTCCCACATCCCAAAGACATGCTGTAGTTGGATTAGACACTCTAAATTGGCCCTAGGTATGAGTCTGTGCATATGTGTGCCTTCTGTGGAAGGTTGGGCACTGGGCTGGCAACTTGACACCGTAAAACTCCACTGCCAATCATGAGCGGACAAGTTATCCACTGTGGCAACCCCTAACCGGGAAAAAGCCGAAAGAAGAACAACATATTAAATAATAACATATAAATGACAGTCCTAGAGGCACTGTTATACAATAAAGCAAAAATAAAGGATTGATGAATGTACAGTAAAAATATACAACAGAAATTTTAACAAAAATATATAACAGTATAACATGATAAGCAAAAACAAAGAACATTAATATAAGTAGAAAGAATAAACATAATTATAAATAACTGAACATTAAGAAAAGACAAACTTGTAATTCATCATTAGACCTCTTTGCAATCCAAAGTGGTAAATTACAGAGATAAAAAGAAGGGAAAGGAAGAACAGAGAAGATAGTGAAAGAAGAGAGGAAATGGGTTCCCGTAGGATGAATACACTGGCAGATCCAGGAGCTAGTAAGGTATCCCTTAAGAGAGCGTTTGAAATCTTGTATATGGGGGATATTTCTGGGAGTCAAAGGAAGCTTGTTCCAAGAAAGAGCAGGGAAATAGCTATATGGATTCTAACCAAAACATTTTTTCGGTTTGTGAATTAGGAACAGACGTAGGTCAGCGATTCTAAGGGACCGAAGGGGTTTATAGAGAAAGACAACTGAGTAGGTGCTAGGGCAGGATAAGACCTTATTCAAACTAGAATGGATAACAAGTAGTTGTGTAAATAGCAATTAGTTAGGAAACTCAAGCCAACTGAGTGTCTGGAGAGCAAGACAGTGGTGAGAGTGAGAGGGCAGGTTAGCTGAAATCTAGCAACTTTGTTGTAGGTAGTTTCAAATTTGGAAAGTAGTGAGGACTGTAAGTTGGTTAAGATCTGGGAGCTGTAAAAGAGGTTAGGGAGAAGATAAGCTTGGGCAAGAGAGATTCTAGATGTAGAACTGAGGAAATTTTTATTTCTGTACAGAAGGCCAAGCTTTTGTTTTTTATTTGTTTTTTTGATAGTGTGAAGAACATGAAGATCAATTTTAAGTTGGTCATCTATAATTACTCCAAGGAGCTTAGTGTGGGAATCAGCTTTAACAGAGGTGGTATTAAGAGAGGAGATGGTAAAAGAGGACTTAAGATGATAAAGTGACTTTGTAAAGAAGAGAAGAAGTTATGTCTTATTAGAGTTAAGTATAAGTTGATTATTGTAAAGCCATGATTCAGTGAGGTTAAAGGAAGTTTGTGTCAGGGTCAGCAGGCCAGTAGGATTGTCAGCAATAGAGATTATAGTAGAGTCATCTGCATACTGTATGAGGGATAACTCAGAACAAGATGTATGAAGTTCATTAATAAAGATATTAAACAGTAGCGGGACTAAAATAGAGCCTTGAGGGACACCCATTTTGACAGGGAGAAAAGGAGATAGAGCAGAGTACCATTTCACAAATTGCTGTCTGTTAGAGGTAGCTGTTGAACCAAGATAAAGTAGCAGAAGACAGGTTAAGTTGAGAGAGTTTAGAGTGAAGGATAGAATGAGAGACAGTGTCAAAGGCCTTATAAAGATCTAAAAAGTGGCAAGATACTAATTTATTATTATCTAAGGCTAGTGAGATGGAGTTAGTAAAGTAAATAAGAGCAGTGGAGGTACTGTGGTGAGAGCAGAAGCCATGTTAGGTAGGGGAGATCTGTGATTTGTTTATGAACATGGTGTTGAAGAATTTTTGAAAGGGGAGAGAGTATGGCAATGGGTCTAAAATTAGAAAGCTCTACAGAATTTCCACCTTTATGAATAAGTATTGTGTAATTTTTTTCCAAAGAGAAGGGACAGTAGATTCACAAATAGAGTGGGAAATGAGGATTGAGACAGGATATGCTATGGAGTGGGCAGCTAACTTTAGAAAGAATGAAGGCAGAGTGTCAGCTGATGGGGAGCATGATTTTTGTTTGAGAAGACATCTTTTGATGTAGCTGCTTGGAACAGGATTTAGTGAGCATAGACTATTTTGTGGAATGGGGATAGTGGGAGGCATGGGGTTAGTTAAGTTGGACCTTTGCACAAGTTTGCTTATGTATCAGTGAAGTAAGAATTGAAAGTGGATACAGTTTCTAGTGGTGTGCTATTGAGTTGGGGTTGGGAGTAGAGGGATTAGCTGGGTGGAGAATTTGTTTGATAGTATTCCAAATTTTTTTAGGATTTCTAGGTTTGGTACTTTGTTTTGCTAGGTAGAAGTTCTTTTTGTCAATAATTATGTGCTTTTTGGTTAAGTTACAGAGTTCCCTATATTTGAAGTAGTCATTAGGAGATTTGGTCTTAGACCAAAGTTTCCAAGTGGAATCTCTTTTTTGGATAAGGGACCGAGTAAAGTTAGTGAGCCATGGAGAGTAAAGTGATTTCACCCTAGTAGTTCTAGGAGGGGCAAGGATGTCAATTACATTTAGGAAGATGGAACTGAAAGAACAGCTTTATCCAGAGGTAGGGATGTAAGGACGGACCAGTCTATAGCAGAGAGAGAATTATTAAATTTATCAGAGTCAAAGTTGGTACATTTACGGCATACTTTAAAACATATAAAACAAGTATTAAAAACAAGGTCAATATGCCGTGATAATCTGTCTGTCTCTACAGAGTTTCTTACATTGCTTTTAGTCATGCAATGTTTGACAATATTCTTGTTGTTCACACTACCTTTACGTCAGACCGCAGTATGATGTCTGAAAATAATTTCACAGAGCACAAATATATTTTCTGGCCTATCTTACTTAGATGTAACGTCTAAAATAAATATATTTGAAGATATCTATTCTGACACTTTTGCTTTAGTATGTCATCTAACAGTTCTCCTATTGTTTATAATTTTATATAAGTAATTAATTATCACCTTAATTAAATTGCCATATTTACTTAGGAAAGAGAGTAAAAGAGATCTGAATCAGAGCTGTGTCAGATAGCTATCTGATCATCTTCATCCACAAACCAGCACTGAGAAGTAATTCAGTGGGACAGACCAGAGATGGCGGGGAAGATGAACACTAAGTTAGAAGTGCACCTATTGGCCTGAGTGCTACCACTCATTCTATACATTTTATATACAATATTCCCTTACTATTATTGATACATTAGTAACTATTCTGAACTATCTATATTATTCAGGTCCTACACATAAAACATAGCAAAATTAGAGTTTTAATGCTGTAGCTAACTACATTTCAATATTCTTCCTCCCCAACCTGGCACTAGGTTTGTTAGCCATGCCATGGTGAGCTGTCATGTCCTCTGGCACATAAAAACATTACCACTTGCTAAAGTATACTCAAATTATTTCTAATCTCATTTCAATACCTGGAATGATTGTTTAGTATTTGAATCTCACACATTCTCCCTTTACTCAATGAGAAGAAATGCATTTCTCATTTGCCTGTGCTAACTTGAGAAATTCATGTCTAACTTCATGTTAACAAGGTCTGTATTTAATCTACATGAACTGTGCTGCATGTAACAGCCATGTACATTAACCCAGCATGTACAGCTACCATTCTTACAGCTGTACTTGTACTTTCATGAAACCATCTGCAGCTTATAGCTTCTCTCTGTTTGCCCTGACATGCATTACATCACATCTTCTGTGACTGTTGCTCCTTCAGTAAAGTCTACAATGCCCTGATGGCATCTTATCATTTACTGTATGTCACGATCATTGATAATTAAATAATTTATACATGAAGCCTGATTTCTTATCTTCTGGATAACCTTCACTACTTGTTTCCTCAAGTGGTAATATAACTCATTTTGACAAACATGTCTCAAAAACATGCAATTTCACTTTTTAAGATAAAGCCTGAATAGTGTCAGCTGTAATATACTGTAAAATCCATTGAATCATATACGCATACTGTGCATATTGAGAAAACTGCCTGGTAATATAAACATATCATACTGAACATTGAAATTACTATATTTCCTGCTGACAGAATGCCAGCAAAATCTTATTTTGCTTTCAACTACTGATACTCTTATCTTAAAGATAAGTAAATCATTAAATATGTTTAATAAGTAAGCCAGTATCTCCATAAAATAAAACTGTAACTACTAAAAGTGCCTCGTACTTTCTAAATAACCATCCCCAATATATATAAACAGAAAAATGTAACTCGTCATATGTAACTTTGTCTAATACAGTGTATTATTCAGCTTTGTGAATATACTCACTGTTTTTGCCTTGTTTCTAATATATATTTCATTATTTCCAACTCAAATTTTTGTCCTGTGACTGGATTAACTTTTCTCCATCTGTCCTTAATTACTCCTATTTATTTATATCTCCCTCAAAGCAATTTGAGAGCATTAATAGCATATTATTAAATTTGTGCATGAAAATCTAAGATCTACTTTTGTAATGCAATCAATCCTGTCTAGTCTGCTGTATTTTGTGAAACTCTACCAATGAACATATATGTAAAGCAATCTTGGAACATTTATAATATACTGGTTATCACTGGCTTGAAACAATTCCAAATGTTTTATTGGTTGCCACCCTCTACATGAATGAATGTTTCCATGTGTCTACCCATACGTTTATCAATACTAATTTTTTTTGTAAAACCCACATTAATTTCTTAAGTTCTTTTTACACACTTTTCACAAACTATGGAATAATTATAAAACATTATCTGTATTTTCCAGACACATCAACCTTCAAACCCCCCCCCCCCCCAAAAAAAAAAAACTCTACTTCAATCTACTGTATGTTAGAAACCACCTAACTCCTTATGTGTCAGATTAGCAGTTGCTAGTTGGCTAAGAAATGAACGCTTTACTGTAAACACACACACACACACACACACACACACACACACACACACACACACACACACACACACACACACACACACACACACACACACACAAAACACTACAAAGCACCTGACTCCTTATATATCAGATTAGAAGTTACTAGTTAGCCAAGAACTGAACCCTTTTTTTTCTGATTTTTACATAATTTGAATCTTTTACTTGGTCTTTACTGCAAACAGGCCCACACACACGTGTGCATGAGCACACACACACACACACACACACACACACACACACACACACACACACACACACACACACACACACACACACACACACTACATACACTTTGTAGTCTTATATATTTCAGCACATAGCTTACCCTAGTTTACCTGTTATATCTTAATTCTAAGTAATGAATAACAAAACCAAGAAAAAATATTCCAGTTATAGCCCTCTGACTTCCACAGTCACTGCAGATTTGTCAGATATAAACTGAATCTGGAACAGTGGCAGCTTCATAGCCTTCTGTTTGTATCATGTGCCAGACAAGCTATCAGTCTATCTTTTATTCCACTTAGAGGTCAATGAGGCTATTTTTCTATCCTCTGTCTGTAGTTACTTTCACATGATTTTATAGACATGCATTACTTGTTCTTTATCCCTCTACCTTGTGAAAACATAAATAAAATAGTTGTGTCTATTGCTGAAACAAAATTGTCCTTTCCACAATCATAATTAAATTTACTACTGTTTCTAGTTTACCTAGGATATCCATCTTAGCACAATAGGAAAAACAGCTTTTGCAAAAAGAAAGTCTTTTGAACTTGGGAATTCACACTTGCATGCTACTTTCCTCTTTGCAAAAATTATGTTTTAAAACTTGATCTGTTAGTATATCTGTGATGACTGTGCCCTGGCCCAGCAATCAAGAAGCCTCAAGCCTCATCAGTAACACCAGGGAGGTTGTCTCCTAGAAGAGAGGAAAGGATAACTAATATACATAGTAAAGTAAAATTTCCCTTAAGTGCATACAGAGATCACAGTCAGTCTGGGGCTGGTTGCTCCTTTGCTCACCAGGTCCCCAGTAAGACTCCCCACTGCCACAGCTATAGGGTCCAGGACTCAGCCTAACTGGGCAAGCTAAAACCTCCAGTACCCTCTCTGTCCAACCAGTGCTTTGTGTCCCTGCCCAAGTAGCTGACACAACACACACACACTTTGAGATAAGTATTTATACAGCTTCACAGACACTCCTGGGAAAGGCTGACACAGATTCTCCAGCTGTGCCCCTTTACCCAAACCATATGGTAGTAATCCCTGCCACCACCCAGCTAATAATATCAGCTACTAAAAGGCCCTTAAAAGGGTGTCCAATTATAACTGTGCAATATTATTATCCAATGGTAATGTGACTATTAAGTCTAGGCTTATTGGAAGGGCTTAGACAGTAAACTCTATAAATATATAATGTACTCTAAAACATAATTTATCTCTACATAAATCAGCCACAGGTAGAAGGTTTTAAAAATATTTAATAATAATTAAAACACAAGACAAAACTACTACACCACAGAGATCACACAGAAACTTAAAATAATACAGTAGGACAGGCCTGATTTCAAAGAAAAATACCAAATTAATCTTTATTAGCTTTAACTATTTCTACAAGAAATCACAGTGCTAAAACTTACATGTGAGCTTAGGCAGAGTGCTGAGTTAGATATCAAAGATCAAAATGCTTTTCGTCTATTGTGAGAAATAGTATTTAAATATTACTAACAAACATGTCTCTAAGGCCCGCCAAAAGTACATCATTTTTTACACTTATTCTGGAGTTCTTAGGCCACAAACTGCATTATTTAGCAATCTAACACCTGCTCAGAAACTTACAACAATATAAGTCATTTCACATGTATACTCTATTAGAAACCAGAGCAATAAAGCACATTCCACATCTAAATTCTGGTCATAAACTTTAGCCTTAAAACAATGGGCATGAAACCTTCATTCATACTCACTGGAGCTGAATTCTAACATGAAAGGGTCACAACATGCTTCACTGGGCCAGTAGAGTGCAATGTTGTCACATAATTTGCAGTTCCACATTTCACAGTATTCTTTTACACTCAAGAAACATGCCTGTATTTTACATGTATATACAAATGCCAGAATTATATATCAAATTCTATTTGACTAGGCTGGCAGCCTTTGCCCATCTCTCCCCAGTCATCACATCTCTTCCCTCCCGGGGAATTCAAGCAAGTTTTTCAAGTGCCCCTTGAGAAACATCACTTCAGAGTGTCAGGTCTATCTGGGTGTATCTCACCCCATTCCCTGTCTTGAGAACCCATCTGCATTGGCATTGCTACTCCTACTGCGGTGTTGCCCTGACATATCATATGCTTGCAACCCCAAACTCCATCTTAGCATCTTGGCATTTTGCTGACTGGCTCTGTTTAACCATGTTAGTGGGTTGTGATCTGTTATCACAGTGAATTTTCTTCCATACAGATAAGGCTGAAGTTTTTGTAGTGCCCACACTATGGCTAGACATTCCTTTTCTTCCGCTGCATAGCATTCCTCCCTGGGTTGGAACCTACGACTGAGATAAACCACTGGGTGCACTTCTCCCTCTGAAGAAATCTGGCTAAGTACATCCACCACCCTATAGTTTGAAGCATCCACCTGCACAACAAAATATTTGCTTTAGTCTGGACTGGCTAACACAGGGTGTCCTTCTAAAGCTTCCTTAAGCTTCTGAAATGCCTGCTCACATGCTGGGGTCCACACTACCTTATCTGGCCTGTTCTTCCTTGTCAGGTCTGTGAGGGGAGCAGCTATGGTACTATAATTGGGAACAAACTTTCTGTAGTACCCTGCTGTCCCCAAAAATGCCCTCACCTGCCTTTTGGTAACAGGTGCAGGCCATGCCTGAATAGCTTCCACTTTGGCAGGTTCTGGCCTTATCTTACCACTCCCCACTCTGTGTCCTAAGTAGGAGACCTCTGCCATACCCACCTGACATTTGCTCGGCTTAATTGTCAACCCTGCCCTCTGTAGTCTGCCCAGCACCTCCCTAACATGCTGAAGATGCTCTTGCCAGGAATGGTTGTAGATAGCAATATAATCCATGTAAGCAAGGGCAAACCCTTCTGCTCCTGCTAAGATATGATCTACCAGCCTCTGGAAAGTTGCTAGGGCATTCTTCATCCCAAAGGGCATTTTTGTGAACTCATACAAGCCAAAAGGAGTCACAAAGGCTGACTTCTCTCTAACACTGGGAGTCAAGGGCACCTGCCAGTAACCCTTGGTAAGCTCAATGGTTGTAAGATACTTAGCCCCACCCAGCTGCTCTAGGGCCTCATCTGCCCTAGGCATGGGGTAAGCATCTAACTATGTGTGACTATTTAATTTCCTGTAATCCACACAGAACCTGGTGCTGCCATCCTTCTTTGACACCAGTACCACTGAGGAGATCCAGGGACTGTTGGCCTCCTGAATCACCCCCAGTTCCAACATCTCCTGTACCTCTTCCCTCAGAGTCTGTTTGACTCTCTCAGGCACCCTATAAGGGGCTTGCCTGATAGACCTTTGGAGTCCTGTATCCACCTGGTGCTGCAAAAGGTGGGTGGTCCCTGATTTCCTGGTGAACATGCCCCCAAACTCTTGCAACACTGTTCAGATTTCTCGAACCTGGGTAAGAGATAGCTGCTGGGACATTGCTACCCCTTCCACTGAGGTGTCAGCCCAAGCCTCACTGAGGAGATCAGTCACAAGATCTCTTTCAGACTCCTCCTGCAATCCACTGCAAATGCTCAGCACAAGGGCCTCCCTATCATGGTAAGGTTGATTCATGTTAACATGGTACAGTTTGTGTCCTTACCATCTGCCTAGCACTTCCACCATGCAGTTAACACCACTTACCTTTTTTACCTACTTGCAGCTTGTTGTGTCTGACAGGAATGAGAACCATTACCTGCTGCCCTACAGCATACGCTCTAGCTCAAACATTCTTGTCATACCACACCTTTTTCTATTGTTGGGCTTCTGCCAGGTTCTCCTGGGCCAGGCCCATGAGTTCCCTGAGCTTTGTCCTGAGGTTCAGGACATATGCCACAACAGACTCCTTGTGAGACTCACATTCACCTTCCCACTTATCTCGAATTAAATTTAGAGGTCTCCTCACCCTATGCCCATACAGCAACTCAAAGGGTGAAAAACCTGTGGATTCCTGGGGAACCGCTCTGTAAGCAAACAACAGATGGGGAAAATATTTGTCCCACTCCCTCTTAAACTGATCTGCAAATGTCCGTAGTATGGACTTGATTGTAGAGTTTAATCTCTCAACAAGACCATAAGTCTGGGGATGGTAGGGGGTGGTCTTCATGTGCTTCACCCCACAGGACTTCCACAGACAAGCCAGCAGGTCTGACATAAAATTGGCACCTCTGTCAGACAGTATTTCCTTTGGGAAACCTACCCTGCTGAAAATCTCTAGCAAAGCATTTACCACCTTCTCTGCCTCAATGGAGGACAAAGCCACTGCCTCAGGGTATCATATAGCATAATCTACAATCACTAGGATATAATTTTTCCCTGTGGAACTTGGGGTACTCAGAGGACCCACAATATCCATAGCTACCCTCTGAAATGGCTCCTCAATCACAGGCAAAGGCATCAAAGGAGCTCTCACCTTGTCTCCTGCCTTGCCTACCTTTTGGCACTGCTCACAGGTCCTGCAGTACCCTGTTACATCTCTGGAAATTTCAGGCCAATAGAAGTTTTGCATAATAAGCCTCTTTGTATGTTTTATGCCCATATGACCTGCAAAGGGAATATCATGGGCTATGGTTAGAAGCACCAGGCGGTAAGCTCTAGGCACTACCAACTGCTCTACTCTCTCACCTTCTAACCCTCCCTCAGGGGTGCACTCTCTGTACAGTAACCCTTTGTTCCAGTATACAGATCCCCCCTTCCCTTGAGAATCAGGTGCCTCCCTAGCTACCTGCCTCAGGCCTTGCAATGTAGGGTCTAAGAACTGAGCCTGTCTCAAGTCTCTCCTTGTAACCCTTTCCAGTTCCTCTTCCACAGGAAGTCTGGCATCCTCTGACAGCGGTGCCTCACTGTCAGCCTGGGTGCTACTACTACTCACCTCTACCTTTGCAGTTACCCTGTCCAAGGGAACATCAGTACCCACAAGCAGCAGTGGCTCACATTCAGTCTCACTGCTACAGCGTAGCCCACTCACTGAAGTAATCACATCAGCAGTCCTAGCTGCAAGTATGCAGTCTGTCTGGGTCTCCCCCAGGCAGCTAGACTCACATGCTTGTCTCCTAGCCTGACTGCTTTTAACTGCATAAGTAAATTGTACTGCCTCATCCAAATCCTTCCTTCTCAGGATATCTGCAGGATGGTAGTTCCATACCCCTGTTGTCTCAAGACAACACACTGTTGGTATTTTGTCTTTCCCACTTGCTGGCTCCCTCACCTTTGGTTCCCCACCTTGCCTCCGTGGACACCTGTATGCCACATGGCCCCACTGGTTGCATTCAAAACATTTAATCCTAGCTTCTGGATGTGTACCTGGTCTAGTGGCTTCCCCTGCTACTGGCGGATTCTGTTGGGGCAGTCTGTGCTACCCACCATGGGTTCCTTTAGTCCCATGAGCAGTACTTGTGGTCTCTTTCCCATGCAGGGCTGCCCTGCTTGCTAGGTATAGGTCTCCTTCTTCCCCAACTCATCTAAAGTAGCACATTGTCTATCAGCTAACCAGATCCTCATGTCCTCAGGCAAAGTGCTAAGGGCTTTTTCCCTCACCAAAAGGTCTGCAAGCCCTTCAAACGTGGTGACCTGACATCCACTCACCCAGCTATGAAAATAAGTGCTCAGTTCAACAACATATTCACATACATTTTCATATGCCTTGAGTCTATGCTCATTAAACTTTTTCCTATACATTTCAGATGTTAGCTTAAAACATTCCAACAAGTGTCTTTTTATAGCAGTATAATCAAAACAGTCAATGTCATGCACTTTTGCTAAAGAAGTTACAGATTTACCATGGAGTAAGGGGGTCACAAACCGTACCCAAAGCCCTTGGTCAACTTCATACTGTTTACATACCCGCTCAAACATATGAATGAAGCTATCATAATTATCCTCCTCTTTAAACTGTGGAAGAAATTTACTGACCTTTTGTGCTTCTGGGGTCCGGTTACTCCCTTCCCCATTACCTCCATGACTCTGGCAAAGAGTCAGCATTTCCCTCTCATGCCTCCTCTGCCATTCATTTTCCTCAGCTTGTAGACTCCTCATTTTCTCGGCTGCTTCTAGCTCCATACGCCTGGCCTCCAACTCAAGTCTCTTTAGCTCCAGCTGGATTTTTAAGTCCACTGCAGAAAGGTTGAGCTGTCCATTCTCCAAGGATATTGTATATCCACTGTCAGTCTGATTGTCCTTCAGGCTGCAGTTTTCTGATGCAGCTGTAACCAAGGCTGCAGTCAGGTCTGCCTTAGTTAGGTTTCCATGCACCAGTCCCCTAGCCTGGCACATCTCCGCCAGCTGGCTCCCTGTCAGCTTTCCATACTCTTCTGCTGACATGCTGCCTGCTCACCCTGACTAACACTAAGGTAACAAAAGAAATAAAACAACTGTGATCTGAACTCTGAGTATACACTGCATGTCTGTTTTAGGGTACAAAACACTTTCAGAGATCACTGTACATAAGCTACAGGAATTTGCTCTACCCACACCACTACAAATAAATTAGTATGTGAAGTAGATCCCATCAATAACACCACTTGTGATGACCGTGCCCTGGCCCAGCAATCAAGGAGCCTCAATCATTGCCACTAACACCAGGGAGGTTGTCTCATAGAAGAGAGGAAAGGATAACTAATACACACAGTAAAGTACAATTTCCCTTAAGTGCACACAGAGATCACAGTCAGTGTGGGGCTGGTTGCTCCTTTGCTCACCAGGTTCCCAATAAGACTCCCCACTGACACAGCTATAGGGTCCAGGTCTCAGCCTAACTGGGCAAGCTAAAACCTCCAGTACCCTCTCTGTCCAACCAGTGCTTCGTGTCCCTGCTCAAGTAGCTGACACAACACACACACACACACACACACACTTTGAGATAAGTATTTATACAACTTCACAGACACTCCTGGGAAAGGCTGACACAGATTCTCCAGCTGTGTCTCTTTACATAGACCATACAGTAGTAATCCCTGCCACCATCCAGCTAATAATATCAGCTACTAAAAGGCCCTTAAAAGGGTGTCCAATTATTACTGTACAATATTATTATCAAATGGTAATGTGACTATTCAGTCTAGGCTTATTGGAAGGGCTTAGACAGTAAACTCTATAAATATATAATGTACTCTAAAGCATACTTTATCTCTACATAAACCAGCCACAGGTAGAAGGTTTTAAAAATATTTAATAATAAATAATTAAAACACAAGACAAAACTACTACACCACAGAGATATCTAAGAGTTCAGAGATCACACAGAAACTTAAAATAATATAATAGGACAGGTCTGATTTTAAAGAAAAATACCTAATTAATCTTTACTAGCTTTAACTATTCCTACAAGAAATCACAGTGCTAAAACTTATGTGTGAGCTTAGGCATAGTGCTGAGTTAGATATCCAAGATCAAAATGCTTTTTGCCTTTTGTGAGAAATAGCATTTAAACATTACTAACAAACATGTCTCTAAGGCCCTCCCAAATTACATAATTTTTGACACGTAGTCTGGAGTTCTCAAGCCACAAACTGCATTATTTAGCAATCTAACAGCTGCTCAGAAACTTACAACAATATAAGTCATTTCACATGAATACTCTAATAGAAACCAGAGCAATAAAGCACATTCCACATCTAAAGTCTGGTCATAAACATTAGCCTTAAAACAATGGGCATGAAACCTTCATCCATACTCACTGGAGCCGAATTCTAACATGAAAGGGTCACAACATGCTTCACTGGGCCAGTAGAGTGCAATGTTGTCACATATTTTGCAGTTCCACATTTCACAGTATTCTTTTACACTCAAGAAACATGCCTGTATTTTACGTTTATTTACAAATGCCAGAATTATATATCAAATTCTATTTGACTAGGCTGGCAGCCTTCGCCCATCTCTCCCCAATCGTCACAATATCATTCAGCATATTCAGTGTTAATGTGTGGTGTACCTATATGTATAAATTCATAAGCCTTTCATGTAGCTTTACATTAGATGTCCTACACATAATCCAGTTAGACCTTTCAGTTAAATCTCAGTGTAAAACATGCAACCTATAAGCTAATCATTTTCTTTTCTAAAAATTAACAAGTGCAGTATGTAAAAAACATGTAAAGAAACTAGAATACTGTCAGTTTTGCATTCAGTGTATATTATGTTAGTAAATTCTAAAACATTTTTATTTTATGACAGCCATGGTCCCTTTGGACATCAAAAAATCATTTTCTTTTCATTGCTATTTCCAAGACAGACCAAACATTTTGATTCATTAATACTTAGAAATATGTACTTTTTATGTCACTGCAAATGCATAACATTCCCAGGAGACATTATCCTGAATATGCCTGAAATCTTCTTAAACTAATCCCTCTATGCTATAACCAATATCTCACAATTGTGACAATATTACCTTTCATCATAGAGAACCTTATGTATGAAAGCAATTTACCTCTCATGTAATGTCAGTATTAATAGTGAAAACTGCATATCATTACTGCCCCCCCTACATTTTTCATTAAAAAAAATAAACAAACCAAGTCTAAAAGTTTGTACATTAGCAAATGGAAGTAAAAGAGACAGAACCTGACATTATGAAATTCACACTTACTACCAGTAAAATGATTTATCATTTTCAAATGAAAACCACTGGTCAAATATGTACCTTGTTGTTTTTCTGCCTTATCAGAAGCATTGCAGGAAAACATTAAACTGCCAGATTAGAATTTATAATTCATCTGGCAAGTAGCCAGCACAGTAATACATACTAAATTCAATATATTAAACTAATTAAATGCTTCTTCAGAGTGCATGACAACCTGTGATAATAAACATTTGTTAGTTTATCACATTTATCACATTTACTTTTTTACAAAAACAAAAATAAGACAGAGGGCCGGATTCACAAAGGCTTGCACGGAGTCTTAAAATAGAGTAAGACTCCAAGCAGCCAACATGCCCGCTGAGCGATCCGGGAACAGCCGGTAGGGGCATGCAACTGAGATCTCTAAACTAGTCCTACACGGACAGGGCTGGGATATGCAAATTACCTCAATTGCAGGTGAACGCTATGCAAATGAGGTAAATTTGCGATCCAGGAAACCAGAACCTGTCCGAGTAGGAGTTGTGTTGCTTGCAGAAATGTACTCAGTTGATAACTGAGTATGGTTCTGCAAATAGCAAAATGGAGCCATGTCAGCTGGAAATAAAGCATGAATGTACAGGAGGAAGCATGCCAATGGCCAAAAATACGGCCACTGGCAATGGGAAGGGATGCAAATTAAAAATAAAATAACTTTTTATTTTTTATCCCGATCTCCGGGGTTTAACCATAGCACAGCACCGCACAAATGCGCTGCACCCTGAAAAGCAGAAAATCAATAATTAAGATCCACAAATGTGGATTTTATAGCTAAAAAGAATTTACAATGCAAGGGAATGGCAGGCTAAAGACAACATGGCCACCGAGTAGAGGTTGCTAAGGGGGGAAGCTCAGTCTAAGACATGTAACTAAGCATTAGTAGACAATCCTATGCAAATGAGAGTTAGGATAGTGAATCGCAAGTTTGCATAGCAAATGAGCACAGGCAGTGGAGTGTAGGAGTAGGATAAGGGGAGTAACAGAGTAGAAGATAGGTTACATCACAAGGGGGTTATGTATGAAAGGAGTGAAGCTCATTGGAGCAGAGTCTCATGTGTCAGCTTACATTCACATAATAGTGAAAGAGGTGTGTCAACAGGTAGGCCAGGTAAAGTCAAGAAATCAAAGGTGTATGCCATGGATAACACCAAAGTTTTTTGCTGAGTGTGCATGCTCGCGTGTGCGCGCCAGTAAACCCGAGTAAGACAGTGTGCGCGCGTGTAGGCTTGAGTAAGCATATGTAAGGCTGTGTAAACAGTTGTAAGCGTGTTTGCGCTGGTGTGCACACGTTTGAACAAGAATAATCAAGTTTTAGTCCATGTAAGCATGAGTGCGGGCATGTTAGCTGCTGTGCACGTGTTTGCGCTTGTGTGTGTGGCACTCCCCCCCCCCCCCCCGAGGAAACAGAAAGGAAAAAGGAAGCACACCAAATAGTGGGAAGTTACCAGGGAGTACTAGCAAAGCTAGCAGGTGAAAACAATCAGAACAGGCAATTACCCAGGCAGAACACAAGCACAGAGCAGCACTTAAAACTCTGCAAACAACAGTCCATTATGTTTCTCTTAAGAGACACTGCAACACTGCAGTAAGCTAATAGAAGTGAAAACTGAAAAAGCTTCACTGAGACAAAAAATGTTAGGGGCTGCCATTGCTGTTATAAGGCGACATATGCAACATGCTGAGGGTGGTGATAATGTAAATGCTGCTGGACAACCCACAGTGAGGAGACGGAGAAGAGTGTACAGGCCCAGGGTTACCTACCAGGGGCTACATGAGCTGAAGATAGTGGAGCGCTATAGAGTGGACAGAGACCTCTTGCAGCAAATTGTTGAGCTGTGCAGGCCACGCCTCACACACAGAACCAACAGAGGGGAACCCATCCCAGTGGAAACTAAGGTATGTGTTGGCCTAAGAATATTAGCAACAGGTACCTTCCAGAGACCAACTGGTGATATGATGGGGATATCACAGGCATCAGCATCCAGGGTACTGCACCAGTTCCTGGATGCCATGTCAGCACATGTCAGTGATCATGTATATTTCCCCAATTCCCGTGAGGTATTGGCTAGCAATATGCGTCTCTTCCAGCAAATAGTGGAATACCCTGAGGTAGTGGGTGCAATAGACTGCATGCACATACACATCAAAGCACCAGCCGGTGAGCAGGGTAGGATCTACTTCAACCACAAGGGCTTCCCCTCCATCAACTGCCAGGTCATGTGTGATGCCCAGGGCATAATACTGAATGTGTGTACTGGCTGCCCTGGAAGCTACCATGATTCCCATATCTGGAATCTGATGCAGCTGTACCAGACATTTGCCAATGGGGACATCCCACATGGTCACCTAGTGGGGGATACTGGCTATGCACTGGAGCCGTGGCTGATGACACCCATCAGAAACGCATACACACCTGAACAGGAATGCCATAATGAGGCACGCTCACAAACACAAAATGTAATCGAGTGTGTGTTTGGGCTGCTCAAGTCACAGTTCCGGTGCCTGGACACATCTAGTGGAGCCTTGCAGTACTCACCAACTACATGTACCCAAATTGTCATGGTATGTGTATGCTACATAATATGATCCTGCAAAAACAGCTGCAGCAGGACCAGCATAGACCTGGGCCAAACAGCCCCCCACCATTGCCAAGGCCATCACAGGCAAGGCGTGACTTGGAGGAGGAACAACCTGAGCCAGCCCCAGTAGGCAGAAGGAGGCATGCCCAGTATGCTTTGGCCTTGGCAAAGAGGCAACACATAGCACATACACCGGCTCAGTAGGAACTCTGGAAATGATACCTCTCTCTGACCCACACATATAATAAAAGGGATGCCTACGTTGACACTACCTGCTTTCAAACATGTATAGGGAGTGTAGTATGTGGATCCGACATAGGCAGCCTTGCATCAACACCTGAGGCATGATTGCCATGTGTTAAGCAATATAAAGCAGTGCTAAACAGCATTTACCATCATGAAGTCTATGTAAACAAAATCGCACACACCATCTACTACAAATGTGGTCAATGTAGAGTAATATTGGCCAATGTCCAGCAATGATGGTTAATATTGAGCAATGTTGGACAAGCTGGGTCTAGGTAGGGCATAGCTGAACAAAAGCCAACATGCTCATATTTGCTCTACTGGTCCCAAAGCAGTCTGGTCTGCTCAGTATGAAAACATAAGCAGCAATAGGCCTCGAACCCAGGATACTGTGCACTATAGTCATAGTACTGAACCACTAAACCATGACAGTATTACAGTGGTTAGCCTGTATGAAGAAATGTCGATAAGTCTATGCAAAGTATTTCATGGAAACCCTGCAGGCACAGCATAATCCCTGTCGAGTTATGACACAAAGGTGAGTCCTGCAGTAAGAATGGAACCTGACTTTTAACACACACAGTACAACTGTTAATATTGGACATGTAGACATACATCAACAAATGTAGTGGACCTCAGACAGCAACATACTGAAAAGTCACACTGGGCATGCTCACACACTTGAATACATGAGACAAATGTCAGGCAACAGAACACTGACAGTCTGAAATGGGTATGCTCACACACTTAGGCCATGTTGGAGTACAGCATTGGGCCACACATAGCAGGCAGTTGCATGTGTTAACCCAGGAACCTATCACTACCCAGGAATCTGCCCTGTGCACACACTGATATGACAACAGACACATAAATAATATAGTGGAACCCTGCCATAAGCAAATATGTCCTGCAGAAAACTAAGCAGTTCATAGAAAGTGTGAAAGCAAAGATGATAAAAACCTGCAAACAGTATCAGCAATAAACATTGTGCATCATGAAAATTATCATAGGTTCAGAGGTTGATACTAGGATATCTGCCCTAGGGCATGTACAAGCATAACCAGAGTGTGTTTGGCTTCTGCAACCCAGTCTAATCAGAACACTGTGCCTCTGAATAGTAGGTCACACAAGATAGCCCATTCATGGTGAGTGTATTGTGCCTCTGTCTAGCAGGGACCCAGAAGATATCCCATGGGTAAACATGTGATCACCCATCCACATGTCAAGATGTCACTTGTTGGTGGTCAGTGAGTGGCTCTGCCTATGCAAAACTGGGACTACACTCCGGAGTGAGTGGAGGCTTTCTGATAATAATCTGTCCCCCAAACATGTCCTTTTAACATCAGTGCTGAGGTATATGTCCCTGGAGTGTGTAGCTCCAAGGGAGTCAGATATCCTGAGGTGGAGTATGTCCAGGAAGTCTGGGTCAGATATTGCCTGCAACTACAGGCACACAACACATCCGTGTAGGTGGTAAGTGATTGAGTATAGCTGGAGTTACTGTATCAGAACTGTGCAGGGCATCTGTGTGAGTCCCTACATCTGCTCGATGAGTAACATTTGTGGCCATTACAGTTGCTGCAGGTGTAAGGTAAGGTACATCCCAAATGTGGCATAGTAACCAAGCATGGTCATGAACAGTATAGGACCACAATGACCACATGTGATCAACATGTGAAACCATGTGGGATATGGTGGGCTATGTAGACATACTGTCTAACCACTATGGGAATAGGATTGTCAAAGGCGAGAGTACGAACAGGTTGTGTCCCCAAAACCGTAACAAACACTACTGTATGTAATGGATTATAACCTATGTGGTAATGTGTGGGCATTTTGTCATCCTCAAAGGGGATGACTATGCAACTAATGACATGTAGCCGAGGGCTATGGCTCAGGCACCATTCAACCTATCTCTGTGAGACCCTGTATGAGTATGCATGTGCCAGCAGGAGAGCTGATTATGGCACCCAGTTTGCAGTCATCTGCGAACATGGGCAGTCATAACCCTCCTGTGATAGCCTGTACATCACACAAATATATACTGAACAAGAGAGGTCCCAGGACTGAGCCTTGTGGGATGCCATGTGTAATTGGTGTATAGTCAGACATGGCACCTGCAACACTGAGCATGTGGGTGCTATCCTTGATCCAGGTAGCAATCCATCGTGTCAGATATGTGTCGATATTGATGCTGGGGAGCCTATGCATAATGGCTGAGCGGGGTATTGTGTTGAAGGGTTGTGCAAGGTCCAGGCAGGCTGTGTGGACAACCGTCCCAACACTGATGGACCTGGTAACTGTTGAAAGAATATGAACAGGTCCAACAGGCAAGATCTGCCCACAACAATGCTGTAATGTGTAGGACCCAGTGTCTGTAGGTTTCCCATGTCTATGTGCATGTGTCCCATTACAATACACCCCATAGCTTTGCAGAACAGGCTAATTAGCATTTTAGGCTGATATTGCCTGTGGTCTGTTGTGGCAGTATTCAGTGGAGCGGGACCACTATCGCTGTATGCCATTCCGTGGGTACATATGCTGCAGTAACTCTTATGTCGAACAGTGACGTAATGTGAGTGTTATGTCTGTCATGAAGGCTGTGTACGACACAGGCTGGGACACCGTCTGGTCCCATTGATGCTGTGTTGTCTGCTGTGGGGAGGGCAGCACTCACCTGTTTACTCATGATGTCTGGGAGGTTACACTCTGTTGGTATGGACAGTACCACCTTAGGGGGGATGTAGGGGACACATCTGCACTGAACCTGTTTGCCAGGATGATGGCAATGTCAGTGGGTTCAGGGTATGTTTAGTCAGTATGCAGTGACACACAGCATATCAGTGAGTGTCCAGTCAGGTACCTGAATCGACTGACTAAGGTCTTGTGAGTGTCCGATGTGTCTGGTGCAATTGTCCACTAGAAACGTGCCTGATATAATTACCCAAGTGATTGTAGCTGTCTGCTAGTACAGATCACAGATGCCTTCCCTGTCAGGGATTGTGCTCTATCATGTAGTAGCTTCCTCCATTTGTTGTAAAGCGTATGAATGGCTAGGGTCTATCACACAGGTCTACTGCCATTGCAGGAATGAGTCCAGTTGTTATTTTGGATGTAACGATCCATGCGGTCTACTAGGTGTCCATAGAATGTGTATGTAAAGGATACAACAGTCTGAGCCATACTTACCACTGACCCAGGGTCTCTGAAGGATACCACCATGGTTTGGAGGAGTATGACATTTTCCTATGGGAAGTTTACCAACATTACCCAGGAAGGGTGTGGGGATGGGATATGGATGTCCAGTGAGATAAAGTATGTTCTGCCCTTAGCAATGAGGAGTATATCACAGGTGTGGAACATAGAGTCCCCATGTCGGTGATGATCATGTCCAATATGTTGTCCCCTCGTGTGGGTGTGGTGACCAGTTGTGCCATAGCATATGAGTGTAGAAATAGTAGCAACTGTTGGTCGAGGGTGTTGTGGCCTGAGTACTATCCGCAGTCAATGTGCGGGTATTTGACATCACCCAATATAATGGTGTTTGGGGAGACCTTCATATTGTCCAATGTTCCCAGGAAAGCTGAGTGGGGTTGCTGAGTTGGGGAGTGTGGTCTGTAGCAGGCAACAAACCAAATGGCTGATTTGCACAATGTTAGGTGCATATGTATGATCTGTGATGCTTTGTGCAGTGCTACCAACCCGGAGGTATGTGTATCTGTGATGTATATGGATACACCCCCTATTTGTGTTGGCCATTCCGAGTTATGTGGTCTAAAAACATGGTACAAAATACAACATGGTAGTGCTGGTGTGCATGTGGGAGCCTGAACCATGTGTCTGTTAGTGCACAGATATTGCTATCCTCCATACTGAGGAGATTCCTGAGTGGGCGCAGTTTGAGGATAATACTCCTGGTGTTGAGCAGCATTATCCTCAGTGTCGTGTACTCTGTAATGTCTATGGAGGTGGTTCTGTCCTTTGAGCCCTGCTTAAGTAAGGCACTATGGTAGCAGCAAGTGCCCTAGCCAGTATTCAATGGTCCAAGGGTGACAGGTGCAAGCTGTCCATAGGGAAGCTACGTGGCATGTCGAGCATGTCACTCCAGGGTGACAGACACTGTATCCTCTTTCAATAACACCAATATGTTAGCCAACTGTTAAACGTGATCAGTGTGTTGGTATACTGTGACATCATACTTGGTGAGTGTAAGATGCTAGACAAGGTCAGGGTAATACTGGGCTGGGCTACATGATCACAGAGTTCCTCTATGTTTCATGTCATGTGGTCCAGGGAGGAACGTCTGAGGTTGTACGCACCAGCTTGGACAATGATGGAGCCAGTCCTGGACTTGCTTTGGAGTGACTTGAGAGCATGTGTTATGTGGCAGATCCTGGCACCTGAGAGACAGCTCAAAGTGACTATTCCCTTGTTTGGCCTGGTGAGTGGGACAACAGTGTGTTTGACAGTAAGTGTCACCTATAACAAGTGTATCAGGTGTGTTGTTTAACCCAAAGGGCAGTGACTGTGTGGCACACTGGCATTGTGAACTGTGTGTCATGTGGGCATTGTAGTGGGGTAGCAGTTGTACGTGTGTCTGCTGTGGAGGTCTCTGCTGCTTAGGCAGAGTGTATGTAGAGCCTCCGAATATGTGTATGTGTGATAATGTGGTTTGTGTGCTGTCACTATTGGTGTATGTGAGACTGATATGTGGTGTGTGTGGTCACCCTCACCACCTGATAGACTATGCCAGTCATGGGTCGAGAGAGATCAGCGTCCTGTATGTCACTATTGTTACATCTCCCACATATATGTGAGTGTGATGTGAGGAGGAGAGGGTTGTCTGTGTACATGAGGCAGATGTGACATTGTGTCATAACCACAATATTCACTAGCTGGACTGGAGAGTACACATTAAACCGACCCCTGGACATGCCAGTGCATTATGATGACATACTCTGTAGCCTGAGCACAAAGGATCAGTAGGGTGTTAAGTGTGTAAAAGAGTATAACTGGGATTAGTGCTCAGGTTTGTTGGTGTTTTGTAAAGAGTAGCTGAGAAGGAGTCCAGACTGAGAATCATGACATGTCCTTCAGCTATGTAATAAATAGTAATGTACATGCATATATGTGCTGAGTCAGGGACAACTGTACCTTACTGACATTGCCAACATCCTATCAGACAGGCCCATGTATACATACCCACCTCCCACAGACGATAGTCCCTGACATCATACCAGGAGATATCACGTGTAGAATGGCTGAACAGCTCCCCCCAAAGCCAAAAGCATGGCAGCAATTGGATTACATTGTTTCCCAATATGTGTCATGCATGCACTACAGAACACACAGACCCTGCACCTGAACAGTCTGTTGAGCCACACCCACTCCACAGGACCTGGAACTTTCGAATGTGCTACAGCAGCATAAGGCACTCCCCACATGTGTGGGTGCACAATACACCATGGGAAGTATAGTCCAGTAAGCCTATAAAGTCTGATCTGCAAGGCCATGGAGTGCATCATGGCAGATGTGATAAACAGAGCTATTGGAAACCGACAAACACACAACCCTACCAACTGTGGTATGTTCGTGTGCAGATCATGGTTCCCAGGCATGCTACACCATCTGCAAGGCAGCCACCCAGGACATACATCATGGAACAGAGCTGCACATGTCCCACATAGACTTTGAACATCTCTTCATCAACATTACAGACACATGTTGTATCCACAAAATCAACAGTCTGTGCATAGATATGTGTTGACATATGAAGGGATGTCAATGTGTCCACAGATAGATCACACAAGGTGAGACTCATGGGGTCCTGTACAAGCTGTTGATACCTGCCAACCTACATGGATCATTCCTGGGATTGCAAAACAATGTGTACACACATTACCATGTCCAGTCTAATGATGTCATCATCCTACAAATATTCAAGGAGAACATAAACCATGCAGGAATGCATATAGAGCGCTGTGTTAATGCTTGTATCTCTCTAGTATCATAACATAGTTAGGTAGGAGTTTAAGTCCTGCAAATTCCAAGTGTGTGTGTGTGTGTGTGTGTGTGTGTGTGTGTGTGTGTGTGTGTGTGTGTGTGTGTCTGTGTGTGCGTGTGTGCGTGTGTGTGGGGGGGTGTATGTGTGTGGTTTCCTTTGAGAGGAGTAGCCTTTTTGGAGACTGGGAAAACACATGGTACATCCCTCTTTGGAAAGTCTGATGATGTCAGCATACCACAAATATTCAGTGAGAACATAAACCACCCAGTAATGCATATAGCACACCGTGTTAATGCATATCTCTCTAGTATCGTAACATAGTTAAGTAGGGGTTTGAGTCTTGCAAACACCAAGTGTGTGTGTGTGTGTGTGTGTGTGTGTGTGTGTGCCACAGGTGGTCAGTGCAGTGTGGGTTTTGCTTTTACTACGGTATGACATATGTTTCAAACAGTATGTGCATTGCACACATCGGGTATCTGCGTGTCAAATAAATATGTGTACATGTGACCTCAATCAGTACATAGGTGTGAAGCCTGCATACGACATGAATAGATTTGTAACCTTCGACAGATTGTGCCGCTGCTTCACAAATCATAGGTTACACAACAATGACCCACAAAACACAAATACATGCGAGAGATGCAACTACACGGCCAAACTGGAGGCTGAGCTCTCTCAACATAGGACTGGCAAGACCAGTCAGGAGGAGAAGGTTACCACACACACTATAGACCCAGTCTCACATATTACCATTACAACCCCAAATCATACACATAAACACACAAAGACATACTCGGAGGCTCTGATCAAAAATCTGCCAAAACAGCAGAGGCCACCAAAGCAGACACCCAAACAACCACCACCTCAGAACACAACACCTGCAACACATAGACCTCACAGTCAGAGTGTCAAACAGTCACAGCCCTTAAGGCCAAACACAATGCCAGACACACTAGTCATTGGTGACTCCATAGTCAGACACACTGACGTCCCGCTCACCAGACTGAGTAAGGAGAAGGTCACAGTAAGCTGCCTGTCGGGCGCTAGAATCCGCCACATCGCAAGCACTCAGGTCTCTCAACAGCAGGTACAAATATGATTCAGTCATTGTCCACGCTGGTGTAAACGACCTGGGGCGTACCTCCTTGGACTACATGAAAAGAGACATTGAGGAGCTCTCTGATTATGTAGCCCAGACAGGTATGACCCTGACCTTGAGCAGTATCCTACCTTCACCAAGAATGATGCCACAATACAGAGATAAGATGATCAGCTTTAACAATTGGCTTAAACACTGGTGTCATTCAAAGGGGATCCAGTGTCTGTCTGCCTGGGATGACATGCTGGACAAGCCACGCTGCTTCGCAAGGGACGGCTTGCACCTGTCACCCTGGGATTCGGATATTGGCAAAGGCTCTTGCCACCCCCATAGTGCCTTTTTAGGCAAGGCTCAAATTCTAAACCTACCACCCTAGAACACAAAAAGGAAAAAACTAAGGGTAATGCTGCTCAATGCCAGAAGTCTAAATCTCAAAATGCACGCACTCGAGGCCCTTCTCAGTATGGAGAACATCGATGTCTGTGCTGTGACAGAAACCTGGTTCAAGGCTCCTGAGAGCACCCGGCTATCAGGTTTTACCTCATATCATGCGTTCCGGCCCCAAAATCTGGACAATACCAAGAAAGGAGGGGGTATCCATATTCATCAAGGACACCCACACCTCAAGACTGGTGGCAACGACGATGCATCGGAGACCATCCAGGTGCAATTAACCATAGGCAAGACTGCTCTGCAAATTGTAGCATGTTACAGGCCACCCTCACAAACTCAGAAACCTCACATGGCCTTCCTGAAAACACTAGAGGGATAAATGTATCACCAAACACCATCATACTAGGTGACTTCAATTACCCTAATATAGACTGGGAACACTACTCAAGCCCAAACACCCTAGCCCAAAAGTTCCTGGAATTCATAAACTCAAATGCCATGGAACAACTAGTCACCATCCCACAAGAGGAGATAACATACTTGATCTCATCATCACGAACATGGGAGCACAATGTTCAACACCGGAGGTGTACCCCTCACTGGTGAGATCAGACCACAAACTAATCTCGCTGGAGGTCCTCATCCCACCCCACCTGAAATAAAAAGACCACAGTAAAGAACTTCTCAAAAGCCGACTTCACACTTCTAAAGACTAGTGTGGTCTCCTTTAAGGCCCCGAGCGGCGGAAAACAGTACTCAAGCCGCTGAATCACTTACAAATGCCTTCTACCAGCACCTGCAGGACTGCATGGATAAGGCAATCCCAAGCAAAACAAAGACTCTTTGTACCAAAGGCAAGCATCCAGTCTGGTGGACCCCAGCCATAAACAAACTCTACAACAAAAGGAGGAAGCTACTACAAGATAGAGCAAAATCCTTAAAAGGTAAGACACCCTTGATCACTATAAGTAAAAACTAAGAGCTCTCATAAAATCATCCAAAGCAAATTTCGAGAGAAAAATAGCTAAAGACTCAAAAGACAATCATAAGGCCTTCTTTAGCTATGTTAGAAACCTGGGAGGAAACTCCCAGATATGCTCAGAGCTAGTTCAAAATGATGTGAAGATTACTGATCCTACAGACATTGCCAACATACTGGCTGACAGGTTCAGTGCAAACTTCTCCCCTCCCCAAAGGAGAGATATCTATACCAAACGATTGCAGCCCCCAAACATCTCCAGCGCCCAAGTGAGAACTGCTCTCTCCAAAGCAAAAAACACAGCATCCATGGGACCTGATGGTGTCCCCGGCTGTGTGCTCCATGAACTCAATGAGGAATTAAACCCACAGCTAGGACAGCTGTTTAATCAAAGTCTTACCTCTGGATACGTGCCAGGGGTGGCGCACTGCAACTGTGGTACCACTTCACAAAGGCGGTGCCTCCACCGACCCTGGAAATTATCGGCCCATTAGCTTGACAAGCCTTATCTGCAAAGCCATGGAGAGGATCATAATGGACCTCATAAATAAAGACATAGGGAATTTGCAGACTTTGGATCCAACCCAGTTTGGCTTTGTCAAAGGCAGATCATGCCTTTTAAACTTGGTTGACTTTTGAAACAGTCACCAAAGCCATTGATGAGGAAAGGCAGTCCATACAGCCTACCTCGATCTGGCTAAGGCCTTCGATACAATACCCCATTCGGGTATCATTGAAAAACTCATCAGCTTAAATGTCAACCCATACATCACAAGATGGGTTGCAAACTGGCTGAGTGACAGAACCCACAGGGTCAGAGCTGCTGGCGCCATGTCAGACTCAAAGCCTGTCACAAGTGGTGTCCCACAGGGCTCAGTCCTGGGCCCACTCTTGTTTGGCATCTACTTTTCCAAGTACAAGCAAACACAGGAGGGTTATGGCTGACAAAGTTTGCAGATGACTGCAAACTGGGCCATAGTAGAAAACACATCTGACACAGATATCCTTCAGAAGGGTCTCACAGAAACGGATAACTGGTGCCAGAGCCACGGCCTAAAGTTAAATGCCAAAAATGCATAGTCATACCCTTCGGAAAAACAAGGTTACCCCGAGCTACCAAATAGGTGGCAATCCACTGAGCACAGAAGAAGTTATCAGGGACCTGGGGACCCAGGTTGATAGTAGTCTGTCATTCGACACCCATGTAGCTAAAGTAGTTAGGAAGACCTTCTACATTGCCCACCTTATCATGAAGGGATTCTCATCTAGATCAAGGGAGGTCATAGTCTCCCTTTACTCATCACTCATCAGACCAATGATTGAGTACAATGCCCCATTCGGAATGTATCTGACCCGACACTTGCAGCAGCTGGAGAGGCCACAAAGTTCCTCACCAAAAGGATAAAGGGTCTCAAAAATCTGTCCTATGCTGCCCGACTGAAAGAACTCCAGCTCTATTCAGTCGCTTACCGCTGCTCAGAGGTGACCTTTGCCTAACATACAAGGCCATGTCAAACCCAGATTTGATGAATATGCTTCACCTCAAAAATCTAGATCCATCAGAGCCACAAGGGCGGGAGACTTAAACCTTGACACGGCTATTAATAGGACGTGCTGGAGGGATAGATTCATCACCCAAAGACTCCCTATGCTGTGGAACAAAATCCCGGTACATGTGAGGCAGAGCACCTCGCTGGCCTTGTTCAAGAGAAATCTTGACCAATGGATGGGAGATCGCAGATATACCCCAGGGATTACCTCAGTGTCACTGCTCGACAGAGGCACAGAAAAATAATGGGTATAGTTCCCCATACTAAAGGGGTGGCCTAAGCCACAAAACGATGGGCTAGGCTTGTAAATGCCCTCGGGCAGATAGCCTAGTATGAACCTATGAACCTATGAACCTATGTCTGTGTCAAGCCCAGCCAATGTAGTGATCCGTGGCCAAGGACATCTCTGCCACACACACCCATGACATGTACTATAGAGTACTGTGAGTGAGGGTAATTGCTGCGGACAAATATTCAAAGAGAACATAAACCACCCAGTAATGCATATAGCACACCATGTTAATGTGTGTCTCTCTAGTATCATAACATAGTTAGGTAGGGGTTTGAGTCCTGCAAACTCCAAGTGTGTGTGTGTGTGTGTGTGAGTGTGTATGTGTGTGTGTGTGCGTGTGCCACAGGTGGTCAATGCAGTGTGGGTTTTGCTCTTACTACAGTATGACATATGTTTCAAACAGTATGTGCATTGCACACATTGGGTATCTGCGTGTCAAATAAATATGTGTACATGTGACCTCAATCAGTACATAGGTGTGAAGCCTGCATATGATATGAATACATTTATAACCTTCGACAGATTGTGCCGCTGCTTCACAAATCATAGGTCACATATGTATGTCTGTGTCAAGCCCGGCCAATGTAGTGATCTGTGGCCAAGGACATCTCTGCCACACACACCCATGACACGTACTATAGAGTACTGTGAGTGAGGGTAATTGCCGGGGTGTATGTCAGACATATTCATACACAACAATGACTGGCAATAACGGACCATCATTATACGTGTACACTAGCCCTGTGGATATGCATGCAGGCCCCTAATGTGTTATGTGAAACACCAAGGGACTCCACAATACCTAATGGATATGTGGATACCAAGGGACAGATGACATAACACGTGTCTGTCTGTACACATTGGTACCCAACATACATGTTGAGGGCTACCACCTATGTGGTACTGTCGGGATAGTATGTATAGTAAATGTGGATGAATATGCCATAGATGGCTTACTGCTATACAGCATGTATTGGACAACAGGTATCTGTCTGTATGATACCCTTGTGTAGGATATGCATCCCATCCAGGGAATGCAGTGTAGACCAATGCATGCATTTCCAGATGTTGATGGACATATCCCTAGTGTATCTGCATGCACCTAAGAGGGCTATATGCCACACAGGTGTGGTCTCAGGAACGTTTGGCATTCAATACCACTGGTTACTGTTATTGTATAGTACTGGAAGGATCCAACTGTTACTGAGTTCCCTACAACTGTGAGTCATTTGTCAGGACATCATCTAATGATTGGTTATAGTCATGCTGTTGAGATGATGTATACTATCAGACTGCAGATCATTGACAGATATCAACAGTATCACCCACAGCATAGTGCCAACCCATGTCATGCACACATGTGTACCCATGTTAGTACATATCTGTAGTAGAATGCATACTGGCCATCGAAAGATGCCATGAGATGTTAAAAATGTGTAGAACAGGGTATGTTGCACATCCCACATGTCCACTATGCACGTACATGCAGACAGTGCGCACACACCATGTTCACAGATGTACACCCGCTAATTTGTAATGCACACATCACACACGTACTGTCCACATACTAACACATGCTGGCAACACTGTACACTTCAGCCAAGTGGCACATGTGTGGACATTACATACTCAGGACTAACACTGGTGTAAACAATGCTACAATGACTATACACGAATCCAAAAAGCCAAACAAACTGTCAAAACACAAAAAAGCCAAGGGATAACGTACCACCAAGCGTGTAATAAAATCGTAATACACTCGCTACCAAATGCGATGTCAAATAAAGTTAAAGCAACAATAGTTCAAGACTGTAACGTACGAACTTTTATTATAAGCAAGCACTTTCGGAGAGATTCGTATCTCTCCTTCCTCAGACAAAAGTAAAACATTCATTTGTTACAGCTTCCCCATTAAATAGGGTGCCAATCAATCAATTAGCAAGCTACCATTTTAATTAAATTAAATGCCATACTAGTTTATTTATATGTTAAAATTGCTTAAAAATTTTATTTATTTTTATTTATTTTACATTTGTTGACCGGGCTAGTCTGGCTGGATACATGTCCATTTTCAGCAGAGGCCCGAGGAGAAAAGCTCCACTAAATACTAAGTACATCACATAAAAAACTATTACTCTAAGATATAGGAAAAAATTGGAATTAATAAAAACACAAAGAAAGAAAGATAATTTCAAAAGAGAAACAAGTTTACAAAATGCAGTTAATGTCATGTTAGCAATTGTATATAAAATGTACATACTTAAATCAGAACAGTAAGAGGATGAGAAATGAAAAAGGTGGAGATGACAAGAGAGGAGGAGAAACAGAGTAAGAGAGAATGGTTAGTCAGGTGTACTGCAGGAACAAAGCCAATGATTTTGGAAGTACAGTTTAATTTTTTGTTTGAATTGAGGCAGGGATGTAGTCAGAGTTAAGTCACTAGGTAAGAGATTCCAACTTCTGCCTATTGTGTTAGTGAATAGAGAACCACCTGCTGTGTTGTTTACCTTTATAGATTGTGTCATGAGTTTAGTAGAGGAGCGAAGTGAGTTAAGATTGTTGTAAGGGATTAGAAGTTGAGAGAGTATTGGGGTGTTGTCAGGTTGGTGTAATATGTTGTGGGCTATAGTGAGTTGAGTAATTAGTAGGTAGTTTTGAAATTCAAGCCAGCCAAGTTGTTTTAAGTTAATACAATGGTGGGTCCTGAAGGGGTTAGTAGTGGCGAGCTATGTTGTTATAGCAATTTACAAGTTTGTTAAGATTGATTTTCTTAAGGTTTGTATAAATGGGGGAAGCATATAGGAGAGAAGATAGGAGATGAGATTGTGCAATTTTGGTTCTAGTTGCTGGGGTTAGAAAAGGTTTGATACGATATAGGGATCCAATTTTTCTGTTAACAATCTTGATGGTGTTGTTAATGTGCTGATCGAAGGAGAGATTATTGTCAATGGTTATTCCTAAGAGTTTTGTAGTTGGATCAGGTGAGATGATAGTGCCATTGTTTGAGGAAATGGTAAAGTTTAAAGGGGGGGACCGAGTGGTGGGGGAGAAGAGGAGGAGTTTAGTTTTTTTGGCATTTAGTAGGAGAAACCGTCTAGAAAACCAAGTTTCTACAGTGTTAAAGGTATTTTGGGTCAATGAGCTCAGTTCAGTAGAGGATGGTGCTGAGCAGATAAGGGTGGAATCATCTGCGTATTGTATGCAGGTTGCTTGTGGGATTGCAGTCTGAAGATCGTTAATAAAGAGGGAGAACAGAAGTGGACCAAGAATGGAGCCCTGGGGAACTCCGATGGAAATGGGTAAGAGTGATGAGATATGGTTTTCCCATATTACTGCTTGTTGTCTGTTGTTAAGATAAGATCTAAACCAATTAATGGCTAGTTTATCACAAGAGAGAGATGCAAGAATGTTAATTAAGAGAGTGTGGTTGACCATGTCGAAAGCTTTAGAGAGATCAATGAAAAGAGCGGAAGAGAGAGTATTGTTGTTTCGATTTTTGTTGATAGTATCTATAAACGAAAGAAGGGCAGTGGTGGTACTGTGGTGGGATCTGAAACCATGCTGGCAGTTTGCTATTATGCAGTGGAGAGAGAGATAGTGTACCAGCTGTTGATGAATACATTTTTCCATGATTTTTGCTAGGGGTGAGAGAAGGGCAATTGGTCTAAAGTTGGAAAGGACAAGGGAGTTACCACCTTTATGTAGTGGGATAATATAGGAGACTTTCCAGATATTAGGGATGGTTCCTTCTTGGATAGTTCTGTTGATAAGTAAGGATATAGGATATGCAAATTCTTTGGCAGCTTTCTGAAGGAAAAGAGAAGGGAGCTTGTCAGCAGAAGGGGTACAGGGTTTCAGTTTGTGAATGAGTCTGTAGATGAAAGAAGTAGATATAGGTTTTAGAGAGAAGTTGTAGGAGGAGTTAGTTATGTTAGTTGGAATATAAGAGTTGTTAGAGTTCATTTGTTTGGCTAAGGATTGAATAGTTTCAGTGAAAAAAGAGTTGAAAGCATTAGCAGTCTGGAGAGGGGTTTCTGGGTCAGCATTTAGAGGGAAGGAGTTTTAGCCATTCCTGGGGAAAGAAGTCTATTTACTGATGACCAGAACTGTTTAGAGTTGTTAATATGAGTTTCCTGAAGTTTACAGTAGAAGTTTTTCTTGTCAGAGATTATTGATTTTTTAGCTAGATTTCTAAGTTGGCGGAAATTAACTAAATCAGGGTTTTGTCTATCGCTTCTCCATTTTGTCCATGCTTTGTTTCTAGCATGAATGAGTTTTTTAGTATTGTCCTTCAGCCATGGGGCAGATTTGGTCTTTACTCTAATAGCACGTTCTGGAGCATGTGAATCAAGTATGGATAAGAATGTATTATTAAAGAACAATACTGCCTCTTCCAGGGGAAGTGATTTTAAGCAATTCCAATTGCATGCTCTCAGTTCAGCTTTAAAAAGGTCTATGTTAAAATGCTTGATAGATCGGATTAGCCTTGTATTTGGGGGATTAACATATTCTGATTTTTGTCTAGTAATGAAGGTTAGGCAGTGGTCGCTAATGTAACCGGGCATAGTACCTACTTTATACTGTTTGTTAACTTTATTTGTGAGTATCCAGTCTAATATACTCTCTTTCTTGCTGGGCTTATTGACTCTTGTAGTTGAGGTAATAGTTTGTGAGAAGCCATGTAGGTTAATATGAGAGGAGGGATTGTCTGCATTAATAGTGTTCCAGTCTATGTTAACGTCGCCAAGAATTATGGTTTCTTGGGGGTAGGTGGTAGAAACCCAGCTTAGGAAGTCTTCTAATATTGGAATGTTATTACCTGGGGGAAGATACAAACAAATAATGTAAATGGCTTTTTTGGCGTTAAGTTGGAGTTTAATAATGATGGCTTCTGTTTTGCTATTTTGGATTGGGCATGCTGGTTGAGTAGAGATGTTAAGTTGATTTTTGAAAAGTATTGCTACTCCACCACCCTTGCGTTTTAAGCGATCATGTCTGACTATATTATAACCTTGAGGAATAATCTCTGAGTCTTTTGTGCCTGGTTTTAGCCAGGTTTCAGAGAGGCAAAGAATGTCAAATGAGTGGATATCTAAGAGGGCATGGATGAAGGGTATTTTCTTATTTATGCTTTGGATGTTAAGGTGTCCTATGAGGAAGGTATTATTGAGGTTAGGTGAGCAGTTTTGGGTAGGAGGTGAGGTTGGGCCAGGGTTGGGGTGGATGTCACCATCTTGTAGGTGAGGATTAACTAGTTTAATTAAATAGTTGCTCTTTTGATTTGTTAGGGTTTTTGTTTTTTTGTTTGATTGTAGGAGGTAGGTAAGGTGATGTAGTCTGTGGAATTTGGATAGGTGATAGCTAGGGTGGAATTAACATTAGAGAAAGATGTGAAAGTGAGTCTAGTAGAAGTGTGTTTTGTGAGGAGATAAAGTGGTTGTTAAGTGAAATTTCAAAGAAGGTGAGATAGTATGTTGAGAGAAGGGTGGTCATGAGTAAGAATGAGAGTAAAGTCATAGTTAGTATGTAAGGAGACATAATTTAGTAGTCTGAGAAGTGAGGAGCAAGGAGGAAAGTACAAAGGAGAGAATGAGTGTGGTAAGCAAGAGAGGAGGTAGTAAATTTGTATAACACAGTTGGTAAATAAGAATGGAATTTATAGGGAATAAAGAATGAATGAAAGACTGGAGAGGAAAGAGGATGTAAAAGGAGAGTAGTGTAAGCAATGGAGAAAGGTAATTGAAGAAATTTGGTAATAGGGTGAAGAAAGAGAAGGGGGAGTGGAAGAGGTGTGTTAAGGCTAGGTAACAATTTGGCGGGAAGGAGAGCAATAGGATAGGAGGTAAATAGGGGTGTGGCTATAGAGCTATAAGAGTAGGACCCCTGGGGGTGGGTGGGAATTGGGGGTAGGGAGGGCGGAGTGAGCCCACAGGGCAAAGGGAGCGGGGTACACCAAGGAGAGAAGAAAAAGTATCAGTGAAAGCTAGGTAAGTCAAGGTAGGAGAAAGGTAGTCTAAGGAGGAGAGGGTAAAGAGGAAAAGTCAAAGGAAGGAAAGGGAAAGGAGTAGGAAAGGTGAGATATGAAGAGTTAGGCAGAGATTAAAACTAATAAGGAGAGTAAAAATGGAGTTGTGGTGACATCTAGTGGGCAAAAGTCAGCAGTGCAGCAACATGCACTGGGGCCCTGCTTTGGAAGTCGGGCCAGAGTAAAGGGAGAAGGGGCACAGGCTGAGTAGCAATCCAGAGAGAGTGGGAGGAAGGAAGTAAAGGAACAAGGGGGGGGGTTGCTGCTGGCAAGCTTAGCTGGGGGGCAGAACAAAACAGCTTAGCAGGGTTTACTCTTTTTAAATTTGTAAACTTGGTTATAAGTTTGACATCTTGATATATGTAGACATACTTTCTTGAAGTCCAGAGGTAGTAGGTTGCAGAGGAAGGCAAAGTCCAGAACCTTTCAAGGGCAGGAGGCTTGAGAGCACCCTAGTAGAAATAGTATAGTGATTCAACCCAGGTACAATAACACAGGGTAAATCAGAGGATAGCTAGTATAGGAGGAAAAGTAGGGAGAGAAAAAAAAAAGATAATGTTAGAGAGAAAAAAATACAAAAGTTCAAATACAGTGCAGGTAAGACAGGTTATACAAGCATTAAACTTTACTTTAATGAATTCTATTTACAATCAGATAAGGCTAAGCAATTTCAATGAGGAAAATTGAGGGTTTAGGCATAGGATTTACTATAAATATAATAACTTTAAGGGCTACTACAAGTCATGTAATAAATCCTGATACAACAAATGCTAGAGATAATGCAAGCAAATCAGTAAAATAAGCTAGGGTGAGTGTAGGGAAGCCCTAACTAAGTTGGATCCCAGCCCAGCCTGCACGTGAGGAGCCACTCAGAAATACACTCAGTGTAGTTTAATGGCGAGGAGGCTTCACGTGGGTCCAAACAAAGTTAAAAACAGAATATGGAGAGTGCCCCTAGCAAGACTACAGCCAAAAGACTAATAGTAATCAAACAAAGTATCAAATAATGAAAGTGAGGGAACCATGCAGGATTGAGGAGTCATGTACCAGTCGTAACATAAAGATAAACAGTGCTAATCAGCAAATACTAAATACTAGACAAAAGTCAAGTGGGTAATACATTAAACTGATAGATTCACAGAAATCTTAGCAGACGCGCAGTCGCCAAACTGCACTACTATGGTAAAATACTATGGAGCCATGTAATAGTCGCTACACGATAATAAGCAGCATTAATCAAGCAAATACTAAAAACCAGACAAAAGTCGAGTGGGTAACTGTATAAAACTGATAGATTCACAGAAAATCTTAGCAGACGCTCAGTCGCTAAACCGCACTACTATGGAAAAGTACAACAAGCTAGGAAGATAACCTTGTCGACTTCAACACAGTGCAAGCCGTAGAATATAACAAAACAAGAGCTGAGTATAGTACAATACAAGTACAGTTGGCCAGGTAAATTATGCACTTCTAAAGATAAGGCATGTTTACAAAGCAGTCGCTACAAGCAGGATACAGGGCAACCGCGTACCTTTGTACATAGAGAGCATTGGAAAAAAACACTGTTCAAGCAGAGCAAAAATGCGTACTCATCTACAGGGATATCAGCAAAGCACAAGATAAAATATGAAGGCCATATAGTACGTTCAAAACATCTAGACAAACAAATGCAAACCTACTGCGGAGATGAGTACATTTTAGTCAAACAAATGCAAACTTACTGCAGAGTAGGAGCGCACAGCCTTGCACGCTCAGCAGCAGCGAGGGGAGCTGAATCAAAGATGGCGCCCTAGGGAATTTGGAGGGAATATAATACTTCCGGGGGAAGTACCTAGGGAGGGGGAGGAGTAGGGAATAACAGGGAAACAGGTGGAGACCGGAAAGGGAGTATATAGGTGAATAGAGAAGGGGGATAATGAAACTTATGTGTGAAAGGATAGGTTGGTATCCGGTACAGTTGTATAGTCAGTACGGATCAAGAAGGGGAATAAAAGGTGGATATAATAAGTAGGGGAGAAATAGCGAGACAAACACAGTACAGTCCGAGGAGCAAATGTAGGGCAAGGTATAGCCTGTACATAAGAGAAGGGAAGGGAAAACAACAAGAAGATAGTCAAGACGTAGATTAGGACTGGGGAGAAACCATGAGCACCCAGAAACGATAGGGGAGACAGAGCCCAGAGTACACCAAGGAGAGAAGAAAAAGTATCAGTGAAAGCTAGGTAAGTCAAGGTAGGAGAAAGGTAGTCTAAGGAGGAGAGGGTAAAGAGGAAAAGTCAAAGGAAGGAAAGGGAAAGGAGTAGGAAAGGTGAGATATGAAGAGTTAGGCAGAGATTAAAACTAATAAGGAGAGTAAAAATGGAGTTGTGGTGACATCTAGTGGGCAAAAGTCAGCAGTGCAGCAACATGCACTGGGGCCCTGCTTTGGAAGTCGGGCCAGAGTAAAGGGAGAAGGGGCACAGGCTGAGTAGCAATCCAGAGAGAGTGGGAGGAAGGAAGTAAAGGAACAAGGGGGGGGGTTGCTGCTGGCAAGCTTAGCTGGGGGGCAGAACAAAACAGCTTAGCAGGGTTTACTCTTTTTAAATTTGTAAACTTGGTTATAAGTTTGACATCTTGATATATGTAGACATACTTTCTTGAAGTCCAGAGGTAGTAGGTTGCAGAGGAAGGCAAAGTCCAGAACCTTTCAAGGGCAGGAGGCTTGAGAGCACCCTAGTAGAAATAGTATAGTGATTCAACCCAGGTACAATAACACAGGGTAAATCAGAGGATAGTTTCTTGAAGTCCAGAGGTAGTAGGTTGCAGAGGAAGGCAAAGTCCAGAACCTTTCAAGGGCAGGAGGCTTGAGAGCACCCTAGTAGAAATAGTATAGTGATTCAACCCAGGTACAATAACACAGGGTAAATCAGAGGATAGTTTCTTGAAGTCCAGAGGTAGTAGGTTGCAGAGGAAGGCAAAGTCCAGAACCTTTCAAGGGCAGGAGGCTTGAGAGCACCCTAGTAGAAATAGTATAGTGATTCAACCCAGGTACAATAACACAGGGTAAATCAGAGGATAGTGCAGAGTAGGAGCGCACAGCCTTGCACGCTCAGCAGCAGCGAGGGGAGCTGAATCAAATATATTGTTTAAAATTGTTTAAAATCCAACCTGCTCTGTTACCCCATCTTTATTGTTTAAAAACATAACTGTTAAAACAATAATTTACACAAAACTCACAACTCTTTCGTTTACCTAATATTAATGCATATTTTTATACTATCCAATGCGCGGTTAAGAATTGTAACTATAAACCACTCTTAAAAAATAATAAAAAAACTCTGTTTAGGTTGTTATGGTAACAATGTTTCTTAGTCGGTTTCCGTTATAATAACGAAACCGTACTTAAAGCGTCACTACCTTATTTCCCATACTGTACTTTTATCTATGGTTTAACCACCAAAAACACTACTAAATGTTTTAACACATAGGTAAATAAAACCATGCTTGCTATGTATGTATATGTGGGCATGGTGTGTTTAAATGCATATAAATTCATATAAATTATATTTTCTTTCATTTCCTTATATTTAGTTTATAAGAAAATATAATTTATATGCATTTAAACACACCATGCCCACATATACATACATAGCAAGCATGGTTTTATTTACCTATGTGTTAAAACATTTAGTAGTGTTTTTGGTGGTTAAACCATAGATAAAAGTACAGTATGGGAAATAAGGTAGTGACGCTTTAAGTACGGTTTCGTTATTATAACGGAAACCGACTAAGAAACATTGTTACCATAACAACCTAAACAGAGTTTTTTTATAATTTTTTAAGAGTGGTTTATAGTTACAATTCTTAACCGCGCATTGGATAGTATAAAAATATGCATTAATATTAGGTAAACGAAAGAGTTGTGAGTTTTGTGTAAATTATTGTTTTAACAGTTATGTTTTTAAACAATAAAGATGGGGTAACAGAGCAGGTTGGATTTTAAACAATTTTAAACAATATATTTTTAAGCAATTTTAACATATAAATAAACTAGTATGGCATTTAATTTAATTAAAATGGTAGCTTGCTAATTGATTGATTGGCACCCTATTTAATGGGGAAGCTGTAACAAATGAATGTTTTACTTTTGTCTGAGGAAGGAGAGATACGAATCTCTCCGAAAGTGCTTGCTTATAATAAAAGTTCTTACGTTACAGTCTCGAACTATTGTTGCTTTAACTTTATTTGACATCGCATTTGGTAGCGAGTGTATTACGATTTTATTACACGGTTGGTGGAACGTTATCCCTTGGCTTTTTTGTTTCTACAATGACTATACAGCTGTGATGCATAATGCCTGCTCAGGTATACCTCCAAGGATATCATTACACTTTCCTGTTGTCAACTTGCTACTATTGCTACAATGCTATAATGTCACCCTGTGCATCAGAACCATGTTAGCCTGTTCCTGCATCAATGTTACAGATGACGGGAGGTGGCACAGGTGTCATCATATGCACAGGGTGTGTTGTAGGTTTGCCAGAGCCCGACTTTGACCCATCCAATCGGCATGTCTGTGTGTGTGTGTGTGTGTGTGTGTGTGTGTGTGTGTGTGTGTGTGTGTGTGTGTGTGTGTGTGTGTGTGTGCGGGGCAACAGTACTGCATGGGCCAATGTTGATGTAATGTGTGTGTGCATGTGTGAGCCCTAGTTGTATGGTAAATGTGTGTCTGCATACACACAACTCCACCATGTGGCTGCCATATATGGGTGGTTGTGGGACAGCCACAGACTGTACCTGCTAGGCCATACAGATCACTGTCTTTGGCCACGGACACAGTACCTGTGCCTAGCAGGGGTGCTACGGGCAGTATCAGGTACCAACCCTGACTGGGTGCTGTCATCAGAGGAAGAGGTATGATGACTGGACCTATGCCCCTGCTGGGACTGGCCAGTGCCAAGTGCACATGGTCTAGTAGAACGGTCAATGGACAGGCCAGCCCCAGCATTACTAGGGCTGGTACTACCACTACAGGAGCGGCTGTGATCTGTGTTCCGTCCATGACGTCTGCCAGCTGATGCTGTTGCTGGCATGTATCCGCATTGGCTTCCCATTTATCCCGCATAGTCCTGGCTCATGGCTAACACATCGTGGAGGGCATCTAATGTCTCCCTCCAACGGCTATCAATGACCTCAGTGTAATTCCGGTTGGCACCTGCAAAGTCATGGATGCTGTCATTGATAGCAGTGTAATTGACCCTCTGCACCCTTAGTCCCTGTCGGGTGTACCGTTCCATATGTGCCTGTGCCTGCATTACAGCCCAGACATACTGGAGGTTGTAGTACCTCTGGGGGCACGTCTGCGAGGGGCAATACGACCAGTGGTGCTCCCCTGAGAACCCCTGTACATCCACCTATGTGGTACCCGTTCCAGTAATCCAACTATGGCTGCTGTGAGGGGATGCACGTGCCATAGGTACCACACTCTCCTGGTCCATCCAACTGTATGCTGTCCCTCAGCTAAGGCCATTGGTGATGAGGGATGTATTGGCAGTATGAGTGTGCACATAGATGGGGTTGACCGCTGTGTAGTGTCGATTGGTGGACCAATGACAGACCCTGTCAGACCTTTCTGTGACACAATACATGTCTCATCATCTCCACTATCAGGGGCGGTGACATCAGGTTCCCTGCTGCGTTCAGCCACCCCTAACTCAGCACCTGTGGAAGGAAGACAGGAAACACACTTTACAATCTGTACGTGATGTTAGCACACATGGACACATGCACACATGCACACATGCACACATGAACATATGAACACATGCACACATGAACACATGCACACATGCACACATGCACACATACACACATGAACACATGCACACATGCACATAAATACACTGCTCACCACAGCACATACATACACACACACACACACACACACACACACACACACACACACACACACACACACACACACACACACACACCAGCAATCCAACACATACACTATAGTGGGTGATGGTGGGTGACAGTATCACAAGCTGAACAGTCACCACACATGTGTCAGCATGTAGAATATGTGTTGCTCAAGACCATGCAGTGTAAGTGTAGACAGCCCTGTCTAATGACATTATACATGGCTTTGATGCATGTGTGTAGTCGTTCAGTGATTGGGTACACCCTGGAACAGAGTGTGTACATGGACACAACATTGCTGTGCAAGTATTATCTGCTCTGCAATGTCATGTGCACCATCACTCAATGGTATACATACCATGGGTGCATGTGTTATCTGTGTGACACATAGATTGCCATGTCTGATGACAGTGTCTGTGTCCATAGCACATAGTAGTGGGCACAGGTGTAGCAAATGCATGCAATGTACAGACATGGGATGAGTGGTGCATGTAGACGTGAAGGAATCCCAATGCTCGACATGGACATTGTACAGTGGTTATGGTGAGTGTGGGACATATTGCAGATATGTCATTGCCAGCCACGACATGGCATGCTACATGGCTGCAACATTAAACACCATACATACCCAATGTGTGTCATGTGACCTATACACCCAATAGCATTCCAGGACATATATGTGACTCTTTGTACAGATGTTGACTGATGTGCAGAATGCGTATACTAGCATATGTAAGCACACACACAACATGCTATGCATGGTGTGTATAGGTGCATATGTTTGCACACACAGAACAATGAGGTGCACAGCAAAGACTGCTATAGGTAGTACTGTGGTCACTGTAACCGGATGGGGTGTAGTACCATGTGCCATCATCATCATCATGCATCTTGTGGTCACTCACGGCTACTACTGTGTGACAGACCACCGCCTAGCATGCTGTACCTGAAATGCAGTGCCGTGGATAATTCACTATTACACAGCCACTTTGTACATGGGTGTATGAGGTGCCCAGTAGGGAGCATTGCCTCACATGACTGTGTTATATGTTGAAGAATGTTGCACAGCCCCATGATAGGCCTCTACCCCCGAGGTACGTCATGTATGTGTGGATGACATGGGATACTGAAGTGTGACCTTACAGCGGGTGTATGGTTACGCCATATGTAGTATGACTTTCTGTACTGCATGTGATAAATGTGTTATGTTGTGTACAGGTGTTGCAACTATGCCTATCCAATGTGCAGTACGAGGTTGCCACAACTGTGTGTCATGCTCGGTGTATTGCATGTCACTGAGGCAGCTACTCACATTACTGAGCTGTGCAACGTCTCACAGCAAACATGCATGGCATGGATTATGCATAGGTGTGTTACGTGTACATGGCCTACACCTCACCTATGACATGCATATTTCATTACCAACATTGCAGGTTTAACACACTCACCAGCATGGATAGGCTGCTCTGTGGTCACACCAGAGGGACCTACGAGAATATGAGAGGGTTTGTCAGTGGCCACAACTGTGGCATTGCTACAGTGGGTATGCTAAACTGCAGTACAACAACAGTCAACAGTCACAGGTGTAGGGATATCATTCAAACTATCCATATTGCACAACACTAGGCTGCTGAACTGCTAAACACACAGTACATATCTCACATACACTCACATACACATAATCTAACAATAGAGTTAACTGTAGTCTACAGATTGGGCATGTTACCTGCTTGCTCCAGGTGGATGTGCTGGGTGGCTCCGGCCTCCATTACAACACATGTCAGTGGTTGCTGTAGCTGTTGTCCAGGAGCCTCCACGCTTAGGAGCAGCTCCTCAGCTCTGGTGAGGGGGGGATGAATGGCCACCCCTCCACCTGTGGCAAGCTGCTGTCTTTGGATATCAGACGCACGCCACTGGACTTGTCTAATTAAATCACTGCAGTGATGGCACACCTGTTCATATGTCTGATTATGCATGCCTATGTCATTTACCTGACTAACAAGCTCCTGCCACAGTGCAGTCCATTCCTGCTGGTGCTGGCTGCTTCTGCAGAAGAGCATCGTGTACCACTGCAATAGGCTGTCGAGTATCACCTCTTCCTCATCCACTGTATACGCTGGGTTGTGGTGGTGGGCCATCTGGATGAGAAAGATATGAACAATATGTGTGAGAGTGTCCTGTGTCACACTTTACACCTTTACCCACAGATATCAGTTTACTGCCATATATACCATCCTATTGTCTGTCAGAGGTTGCACACGTTCAATACCACTTATTGGTTTGCAGGACACAACTAACTAACACTGCCTGGCAGACTCTATATATTACACCACTATACAACAGTACCCGACACACTGTTTGTGACACATTGCACAACCTCAAGACAGGGGTGTATATCACACCGATGCACAAACAGAGATGTCATCCATTGCAATGGATGTATAGTACAGGTACAGTAGTACCAATCAACCCCCCTAGTCATTGATGCCATAGCCCTGCCTAACAGATGTGTCCAGTTGTTACTATAGGTGGCATACTGCTGTAACAGACTATATATGCTGCTGGATACACACATTTACCCTGTAACACACATATGATTGCAGCCATTGTACAGGCATAATCACACACACATCAGGCAAACATACAACGCACCACTGTATGCCAACACAGATGAGCATTACTTGTGTACCATACGGTACTGTGTGCCACTACTTACACACCCTTATGTCTGCATTCTGTCCTCTGTGGAGACTACAGGAAACACACAACAGTGTTTCCAAGCAATGTGAACACACACCATACTGTGCTGTTTAGGCCTACAGCTTCAGGTAGTACTACAGTTCATATTGGTGATGGATTCACCAGCAGTACCATTCACTAAGCATACATGTATTTCTTTAGCCTACAATGAGACACCACATTCGTCAACGGAGAACTACGTCACATCATCTGCTGTACTACTGTGTCTGCCTAACAGTACATTACACATCAGTTGCTGTCCTCACAGCTAGGATAGGCACTACCATGTCAGATACAACATCACACTAAGCTATCACACCTTTACAGACCTTGCACACATTCAGTGTTACACTTATGCAACCTCACATAGCAGCTATTGCATTAAGTACATGTGTGAGTGCATAGTGTCATAGGTAGGTAATATGCTATTGGGCCTAGGGCCTCTGGCAGCCTAGCCATATGCTACCCTGGCCTTTGACACACATGTACTTTGATTTCACTTGCCCCTGCCAATCTGAACCACAGAGGTGTTTCCTGGGGTGTATTACCAATCTCCCACACAATCATCAGGGGTATTCATAACAACTGCTAAGGAGGAGCCTTGTTTGCTATTGCTATGTAGTCTATTCCGGTGTATGGCATATCTCTGAGATGGGAACCTATCCCTCCATCATGTGCCATTTAGTGAGCTGACAAGGTTTAGGGCCCTAGAGTGTGTATCCCTGAGGGATTGTGCTATGTTGCCATGGTGGTTGTCACCCAGCTATGGGTGTGACATACCTCTGTATGTCCGGCAGAGGTCACCTCAGTGTGGCCAGTATGCAATAGAGTGTACTTGTGGTTTTGTGAGTCAGTCTGCATAGGGCATCTGTTTGCAGCCAGTATTACCCTCTGGAGGGTCTGTCTGTGTCCTGTTCATCTGGTGTAGTTGTCATGTGAAGTACATACCACACAGGGCATTGTGATGAGTAGAGGGGAACTCTACCCTATACTTCCATAGCTGATACACCTGTTGTCATGACACATACCACACAGACAGATTACAGGTGTAGTGTGGCACTGTCTTCATCAAAGTGGAGGCTACTGTCCACCTGTGTCCCATGTTCCCTTATCACACCTTCACTGCTAGGTAGATCTCTACCTATGTGGTAGTTAATGGGTACACTGTTTTGGGAAGGTGGAATGGCACTGCAGTATCAACACTTGTCTACAGTCCATGCCTTGGTCACCATACACCTTTTACGGTACATATGAACCCATGTCTCTCTGTCTCTCTCACTCTATATGTGTATATATATATATATATATATATATATATATATATATATATATATATATATACATGTAGAGATATATATGCATATCTATACACATACATGTACACATCCATTGCTGTATACATAGATGTACATATAGGCACATGTACAGTCCACCTTTCATGGTGGGGATATCACTTATGCGACAGCTGTGGGATGTACAGGTATGTGATTAAATTGCACAGTGTTGTGCAGAATGCATGTGGGTGTCCTCAGCCCTTGTAGCATTAGCAGGCCTCACTGGCTGTAACACAGCGGATCTGAAAAATCTGTCCCACAGCATTTAACCACCACATGACATATATCAACACTACCACAGCGGGCCTTAGGCATAGGCCAACTGGGCGGCCGCCTAGGGCGACGCTCTAGCATGGGTGCTTTTCCACTATTTATGTGGTGTAGTAAGACATGGATGGGGGCACCAGGAAGTGTGGTAGGGGGTGCCATGGAGCCCTTTTGCCTAGGGCACCAGTTGATCTACGGCCGCTCCTGCGCACTGCATGCTGTTTTCTAAGCCACACACTACAACCTACATGGATATATGCACATACCAACCTTCACTGACAGATATCTGTCCACCCTTCAATAACAGTTGCAGTATGTCCCTTGCTCTATGCATATGTGCAGATACAGATAGATACATACTGCTGCCACACATGGATGATTTGCAGTGTGTAGAGCACTCTTCAGGAACATCTACAACATGCCAACACATACATGAGAGTTACATACCTTACCTTAGTATTTCCCTGCTCTGTGTGTTACGGTTTTGTAGTTTTTTTTTATTGGTGTTTTCTTTTTGGTTTTTGCCCTCTATTCAATGTTCTGTCTCTGTTTCTCACTCTGTTCTGTTCTGTCTCTGTCTCAGTCTGTGTCTGTGTCTGTGTCCCTGTGTGTCTCTCTCTCTCTCTCTCTCACTCTCTATCTCACAGCACCTGCAATGATATAATTGCATGTGTGGACTGCAGGTACAGCCTGCTTTTCTAGGTATCTGCACTTGTGCATGTGACAGCCTCTGCACCAATTGCTGCCCACCATTCAGTAATTGCATGTAGCCTGTTGTTTGGTGATTGCATTACTCACTTTGATTGCAGCCCACTGCTATAAAATGCTAGGTTAAGTAGGCGTAGCCCTTTTAGATTTTCAAGGTGGGGCCCATGCTTGTTTGCTCTGGACACCGTTCTGTCAGTCTGAAGGTTGGTATATGTCTCTTATCTGATGCTAGGGTTGTAGCCAGTTATATGCATGTTGTACTCAAACCTGAATGTTGCTGCTTCCAGTACACACATCTCAGTGTAGACATGTACACACCCCTCCAAATGCTAACACAGGATACATGGGAGTATGTGCTTTTTTCTCACTTACACAATTAACTGCCATACAAATGTGGTTATTGCACTGTATTCCTGTGGCCTGTATTAATCCTGGTCTGATACTGTGTGGGTGTTTGTAAGGTGCTACTGTAACATTATTCCCTGCTAGGATGGCTGGTTCTCCTTTCACAGTCATATCATGCAATTCCACAACCACTGCTGGTAAAGACCCACAGAAAAGGATTGTGTTATACCATTCCTAATTTCCATTTACATCCCCTCATTGTAATGCATGATATATTTATTTCAGAACCAAGTTATTTGTATATCTGCTGTGGCTTAGTGGTAATTCATGCAGGCTATTGTGCCAATAGTCTGGGGTTAGAGACTGGCAGAGGGTTTTTCTTTTGCTGCTAAGCAGAACAAGGGCCCTGCCATAGAGTGACTAAGGCACTTTTAAGCAGTTGTAAGTGGGTTTGCGTGGGTTTGCACGACGCTTAGTGACGCTTAGCTAAGCATACACATGTGTGCACTCACTTAATCCCGCTTACTACTGCTTAAAAGTGCTTACTCCTGCTAACCCCCGTGCTAATTTCTTTTAAAGAAAAGAAAATGGGGAGATAGAAAACTGGTGAAAAAGGGGGTACAAAAACAGACACACAGTAGGTAAACAAGCTCAGGATTTGCAGGACGGGTGTAGGGAAGGTCCATAGCTGCCCATTTCTTTAACAGCAACAGCTGCGCATATGCAATGAATTTGGAGTGAAATTTGAAACCTTCCACCTATGGGAGAGGGGTGAGGACAACAAAGTATGTTGTACTGCCAATTCTAATTATCAGCTTACATGTTTGTCCGATGGACATGTGTGCGAAATGGGCAACTATGTATGGGGCGTAATTTTTTTGTGGGTACAGATTGCCCTTTTTTTTTTTTTTTTTTTTCAGGTGAGAGTGGGAAGTGAGGTAGAGGAAGTAGGTATGTCCGGGGAGGTAGGTTGGGAAGGTAAACAGACAAGATAGGCAAGATGCATACGTGGGCGGTGTATGACACATGGGGTGGGTGAACACAATTGACGGGGACTGATGTTTGGAAATCGCAAGCCTATGAGCCTACAGATGGTAACAGTGGAACTGAGATCCCAACCCGTGGGCAGTCACCACTGAACCTTCACAGCCCCGAGGGTGGCTGTGCTGGGGCTGCGTAGGACAGGCAGGCTCACCCATGAGATGTGCCACTCTCGCCTCAAGCTGGCGTAGGGGATCAGCGACTGAACGCTGGATCTCCCTACGCACCACAGCCCGGACCCTTCGAAGGGTGACAGGTGGCCCTTCTTCGCCCACACTTGCATGGGGGGATGAGCCCCATCCCCTGCAGCGCTTCCACCCGAAGGTGGCACAGGACCAATGGAGGAGGGGAGCCCGGGCTGGGCACTGGACCTGCTAGTGCCAAGTGCACTCGCCGGCTGAGGAGCGACAAGTGGGTCCGCTGGGACCAGCCTTCCCATACGTTCTGTTATTAGGTGTGTTTAATTACAACATAAGTGAAACAGCATTCCAGATTAGTTGTAATAGCATGCAATGATATTCCCATTAACCCAACACACCAAGGGTACAACAGTTGAACAGCAAGCATAACACATGCATATATTGAACCAAAGTGGCTATTCCAACAGCATGCAGGGATGCTTGGTATCAACAGGCCACCATGATTGTGGTGTTTAAACAGGGCACATGCATCAACGTGTATGCAAATATTTATAGAACAATAGGACATACGTCTCAACAAATATTTAAGATTACACATACCCATTGAGGTGTGGAATTTGCATGGTTTATGCACATACAGTAGGGTGTAGAAAAAACCTTGGTTAACATCTTATAATGACCTTTTAGTCTACACTACATTCCTAGTGACTGCAAGTGTATATCCCCTACCTGTATTATTACACTTGCCACCATACATTAGGTTGTGTAATGGGTTTGGTTAGTTCAATATATGCCTGACTTATATCTGACATACTAACTGTCCGGGATGCAGATGTTACTGCTACATATTTCTTGATTGCATTTATATTTCTTTATCTACATATCTGGGATGTTTTCACATGCCATTTTCACTTCAATTTGTACAGAACCCTGCATTTCTTGACACACACCCACATTTCTGGGGAAAAATTACATGCTACACGTGTGCCAGGTTTACTTATTCATGCCAGCCAGTAACTGACTATTGTGGATTGTATATATGTTTCACAGCTACTAGCACTTCCATCACCCACTTTATATGGGACTGCACAACTCTGGGTTGCCAGCACCTTTTCAAACAGTACTGTTTGTATAATGCAAGGGTACAACAGCATTTCAGACACTGTGACACAGACACACTCTGGGTTTTAGACCTTTATTAATGACATTACACACTTTTCCACAGGCTCACTCCTTTATTTGTTTTAACGGTGTATATGGCAGACATGCTGAAGACATATTATACCTTTATTAATAGGTTAGAATAATCTTTTTTCAGGCTCACTCACTTATGTCATATGACAGTGCCTGCAGAGATATTCCAGACATATGTTACCTTTCTTACTACACTCTTTTTCTGCCTCTCTGATGTTTTTATCTGACAGTACATGCAGAGGACTTATTCAGGCAATTTTATGGCTGTATTATTGGACTACAACACTTTATTTCATGCTCTCTCCCATGTTTTATATAACAATACATGCAGAATAATCACTAACCTGCCTGGTGGCGCAGTCTTAGCAGCCTATCAGCATAGGCTTGCTGATTCGTAGCACGGTCACCTGTAGCTGTAAAGTAAATGAGGGGATATTGAGACATACCTATCCATTATACATACTCCATTATCAATTCTTACATACTGCATTCCATGGCTACATACTCAGTTGTGGGGCATCCCACATCCCACGGGCCTCCTGTATCCATTGGTTCAGGTGGTCCTGCTTTCGTCTCTTCAGGTCTGCATGGTGGTGATGGACCTGCTTACCAGTCCGAGGAATGCCTGTGGCACTGGTGAGGTCACGCGCTAACTGGTTCCAAGCCTCTGCCTTGTACTCCGTCCCTTGGAACTGGCCCTGCAGGAGTCTTGACTCGTGATGGTGGACAAGGAGCCAAACCATGTATTTGGACTCCTCGATGCCCCAACGTTACGCTTGGAAGCGTGTTCCCTCTCTGACACCAGACATTGTAACTGCAGATGTGAGCTAAAATCAGTTATGGCGTGTATTCCTGCCTGTTGGGGCTTAAATATGCCGCATTTCCCGCACTTTTTTGTGATTGACCATTTTGTAAAATTCTCGGCTGACTGCAGACCTGCTTAGTAATGGTTAAACTACCATTCGTAAGTATATGAATGTTAATAGTGGCTGTTTCCCCTATGTTGTCATGGCTTAGTGGTTCTGTACTTTGCTTCTGATGCACAGAGTCCTGGGTTCAAACCTTCTCATTCATTTTATTTTCATACTATCCAGACAGGCTAGGGGGTGTGCTGCATTTAAGCAACTTTGCTCTACGTTGCTTCTTGGTGCCCTATGGTGCCCTGGTTGGCGCGGAGCTCACGTCCGCGTAAACACATTGCACTGGGTAAAGCGCTATTAAACTATGGGCAACTCTATTGCGCTGGGTAAAGCGCTATTAAACTATGGGCAACTCTATTGCGCTGGGTGAAGCACTATTAAACTATGGGCAACTCTACTGCGCTGGGTGAAGCGCTATTAAACTATGGGCAACTCTATTGCGCTGGGTGAAGCGCTGCTTAACTGCAGGCAATTTTATATCAGGATCCTTTAAAATATTTATTTTGTTCACTGATACATTGACCACTTCACTGCTTTTTAGTAATGTTTAAACATATTTGTCAAGTATTATTTCATATACTGATTTAAAAAATAAATACGAAGGGGAGTGGTGGGACTCGAACCGCGAATGCCTCTTCTTTGTGCAAACGCTCTACCATTACGCTATTGCTATTTGGTGTGATTTGCATAAACATTCTTTCTTATGCTCTTCCATGTCAAAATTGCTAACTCTAGCTAAGCAATGGGCACACCCGTGCACACACGCGCAAATACGGGCAGCTATTTTGGGAATTAAAAAAAATTAATTTAATGTTTTGCGTTTTAGAACTGTGATAGGGGTTTACAATATCAGGGAGTGTGGTGTTGGGTGCAGGGACATTTGAGCGGACTCGCTCTTGTGTATCTGCTTTTTTTACTTTTAAAACACTTGCAGGGGCGTGGACATTTAGACTGCTCAGCAGTCGGACACGCCCCCTGCTTTCTTACACGGTCTGTGTAAGACTTACGATTGAGTCATTGTGCCCTCATGCATATTCATGGCACGCTGATGTCATACCGTTCAACTGCAGTCTCCGAGTAAGACTTATTAAGTCTTACAATGAGGATTCGTGAATCCGGGGGAGAGGGTGTATTAGAATCTCTCCCTGTGTAAACAGACAATTAAGCCGATTCTTTCTCTCTCTCTCTCTCTCTCTCTCTCTCTCTTTCTGTTTCTTTGCTTGGCAAACCGTTAATGTCTTTAAGGTCAAGAGTGCCTGGATTCTTACAGACACAAAGTGAAAACAAGGGCAGTTTATAGACATTGGAAATGTCTGTAGAGAAAAAAATAAACTTGATTTTCTTTGTTAGTGCATAGCACACATAATATCTATGAACTCAGGAATCAAGTGACATGCTTTTCCTGGGATTGATCTTGTCTTGCAGAAGACAGAACATGTGTATTTTAGAAATGCTGAAAACATTGCTAGGCATTGTACAGTCACCTGACCTGAATTTATGACACATTTTATTATTGTTTGACTTTTTGGGGCAGCTTTGAGCAGCAGATATATTGTGCATTCACATGCAATACTGTTTTAAGACTTCAGCAATGTGCATGTTAGTAAAAAAAATCATCCGATATAACAGTTCTTAGTATTTTTCTTGTTAATATAATGTAATAGCTCCTGGCAAAACAATATGCTGTTGCTTTTCACTTCAGATTGCCTGGTACAATTGTTTTGGTAGAATGGGAGACTCAGAAGTCTGCTTTTTGTTCAGACTGCTCATGGATTATTTCCTGTTAGAAATTCCTGCCATACATGCAGATAAGACTATACACACAGTGTCACAGGGTCATTAATGCCTTCTAAAACTGAAATGCAGTCATTTAATAGCGTCAAGCTAAAGGGAATCTGACTTTAAACACTTTATTAGTTAACTTATGTAACATGACTCATTGCTAGTATACAATTACATTAGAACTCTGTTTATAGTTCATGCATTTTAAAAGGATGATAAGCACTGAAATGGCGCTTGGTCCAGTTTCTTCTACCAGCAAGTTGCACACCATTTTAAGCTAAAGGTCAGCTGCTCTACTTACCTTTCTCAACAATTCTCCATCAAAACCTGTGAATCTTACATACCATTCTAAAAGGACCTATTCATGGCTGATAACTGAAATGGTTTTGTGCAGATCATAGCCTTCCTCCACTGGTACACCTCCCCTCTCCATCTGCCACGCTGTTTCATAAATATGTGTGATGATGAAATCATGTATTGGTTCATTTATTTTGAAATCTGAGTTTGCCAGATGTAACGATCTGACTGTTGTCCATCTGAAATAAAACCTTTAGAAACATAAACTATGTTGTAGCAAATTGATTTGTTTTTGAACAGGACAGCCCGTACTGTAAATCACAAAATATGTATCTAATAAGGTAGATGAAATGGCTATAATATACATATGCAAAGTGCAAAATCAGTGGTTCCTCGGCTTAGGTGATACTTTTGGAACATTTTCCAATCCAGGTTCATGTGGTATTAGCTGACGCTAACATTATGTAATAATCTCTTTCTTTCATTATCTAAATGACACCTCAGATTGTTAAATTTCTAGAAAGTTCTCCATTGCTGAACATGTCTCCTGTTCATTACATCTGACAGTACTCTATTCATATAAAGCATGTTATAAAAACAAAGTGAATACACAATGGTAATCTGTCTCTACAGTGTTTCTTACTTTGCTCCTAGTTATGCAATGTTTGATGATACCCTTTTGTTCACTGTGTAGGTTAACCTTTATCTCAAACTACAACATGATGTCTGAAAATAATTTCACAGAACACAAATATATTTTATGGTCTAGCTTGCTTGGAGGTAATGTCTGAAGTAATTGTACTTGAAGAAGTCCATTTTGATATTAATGCTTTAAAAACAAAACAAAACAAACAAACTTTATTGTCATTCAGCCATACCAATACAGCTGAAAAAATTATGTTCCTCCAAGGTCATGCACAAATAACATAACATAAGCAGAACATATAACAGTAAACAGCAAACAACATTGACACAACAACAGTAAAAAGAGCCAACTGAAGATCAGAAACTATTTCACATTTGATACATCCACCGATATCTCCATGCATCTCCAACAACATTAAATAAGCAATCCTTCCATCTGACCATCCTATCATCAACAAAAACCGACAACCGCCACTACTGCAGTCTTGACCATTCCTAGCAACATCCAGTCCAATGGTCATTCCTTCTTTCCGACAACCACAATCTTTCAACCACCTCTACCTGCTGGCCTGAATGGCCACACCATCACCAGCAGCCACCTAGTCCTTCCTTTATGCCGACAACACCGACCCTCACATTCAACTGTCCAGACAGTCTCCTTCTCCTTTTCCATCACCATAACCCTCTGCCATATTCAAGGAGCCAAAACCAAACAAAAGTGAAATTCCATTTCTCGCATTCTGCTCATCACAGATCATCATTGCAGGGCCAACTTCCACCGCTCCATGCCATTTCCCATGAAAACAGGCACTAGAACATCGCCAATGTTTCCACCCTGACATCCGCTCACCCAGCCACAAAACCGAGCCACCAAACAAAAAAGAAAAAAGACTTACATGGCACAACCCATCCAACAATTGTGAGAGCATTTATTACAGATTTATTCTCAGCGTGAAAAAAAGGGTGTCTCACAGGACTCCTTAAGTGAGACAGTTAGTGCTCTGATACTCAAACCACACTTAGCAAGGGACCAGACACAACAATTTTGTTCTTTTTCACTGCTAAATTTGGATATGAAGATTTTGGACAAAATTTTGCATGTCAAATTGGATCCTGTTTTTCTCTGACTTATTTCACCAGCCCAGGTTGGTTTCAGTGAGGACAGGCAATAGACTAACAGGCAGTAGCTCTTGCAATCATTGTTGCAGGAAATCCAGGCTATAGCATCTCCAGTTACTGCTCTTTTACTTACTATCAAGAAAGCCTTCAAAACTAAAGAACAGAGATTACTGTTTGCAGTACTGGATTACAATGAGTTCATCCATCATTTTATTGTCAGGATTAGGCTTCTGTACCAGATCCCCACTGTCAGTTTGGTTACCTGTGAGTTCTTGGGACAATCATTCCCAACCACACAGGTATCAGGTAGTGAGGCCCCTGTCCCCTTCTAGTCTGTGCTAGCAACTGAGCCACTGCCATTAGCTCTGCAATGTTTGTTGAGGGAACAGAAATCTCTACATAACCCTCACTTATCTTGTGTACAACTCTTTGAAGATGACTATGAAACAATAACTAGAGGCCCAGATAGTTGTTTCCTTCAGATTAAAGATGTGCTAACCATGGCCAGGGAGGACAGAAATCCATATAACTGCTGTCAAAATTATAGGACAATAAGATCATAAAATATACTAGGCAGGCCAGACTAGAGGCTATGTACACCTTGACTATACCTACTCTCAAGCTCTCCCACCTTTTGCAAGGAGGATGATACCTGTGGGTCATAGTGTAAATTTGAGGGCATCTATTCAACTATAAGATATACAAAACTGGATGAAGAAGTAACTTTAATACACTTCATCCTAGGCGCTTGAATCAGGAGCTTAATATTAGTGTGTATTAAAAGCATTTAACATACAATTTTGATTTTGAGATCAGACAGGAGTCCCCGTGGACTATGATGTTTGCAGATGACATTGTGATCTGTAGTGAGAGTAGGGAACAGGTGGAGTAGACCCTGGAGAGGTGGAGATATGATCTAGAGAGAAGAGGAATAAAGGTCAGCAGGACTAAGACAGAATATATGTGTGTGAATGAGAGGGAGGATAGAGGAATGGTGAGGATGCAGGGAGTAGAGGTGGCGAAGGTGAATGAGTTTAAGTACTTGGGATCAACAGTTCAGAGTATTGGTGAGTGTGGAAGAGAGGTGAAGAAGAGAGTACAGGCAGGATGGAGTGGGTGGAGAAGAGTGTCAGGAGTGATTTGTGACAGACGAGTACCAGTAAGAGTGAAAGAGAAGGTCTACAAGAGGGTAGTGAGACCAGCTATGTTATATGGGTTGGAGACAGTAGCATTGACAAAAAGGCAGGAGTCAGAGCTTGACATGGCAGAGTTGAAGATGTTAAGATTTGCACTGGGTGTGACGAGGATGAACAGGATTAGGAATAAGTATATTAGAGGGTCAGCCCAGGTTGGAAGATTTGGAGACAAAGCCAGAGAGGCAAGATTACGTTGGTTTGGACATGTGCTGAGGAGGGATGCAGAGTATATTGGGAAAATGATGCTAAGGATGAAGCTGCCAGGTAACAGGAAAAGAGGAAGGCCTAAGATAAGGTTTATGGATGTGGTGAGAGAGGACATGCAGGTGGTTGGTGTGACAGAACAAGATGCAAAGGACAGGAAGAAATGGAAACAGTTGATCTGCTGTGGCGACCCCTAACGGGAGCAGCCGAAAGAAGAAGAAGAAGTTCGTAGGATTTTATTATTATAATATTGTTCTTTTTATACTTTATCCTGAGGTTTTGGATCATTAAATGTATTTATTACATATGCATATATAGTTGTTAGGGTCCTATTATTGTACTTGTGTTCCTATTTATATTCTGTATGTATCCTAGATTAAGTTGGTGCACTGTCACTTTAAATTGTTCTTACAGAACAAATGGAATTGGTTAATTAGGTCATTAGCATACAATTAAGAAATTTTCTAGCTTTATGTAAAGTGGTTACACTGGTGTTGAATTTTATTCCCGTTGAAGGCATATTGGCTGAGGTACTAGGAAGCACCAATAAACTTTCCATTTTGGCTTTACAGGAGTTCGTGTGGAGTGTGTCCTGGCTTTACTTCTTCACCCAGTTTTGTATATATTATTGTCTTTGGTGTGCTACTTGTTTTTCAAGTTTGTGGACCATCTATTCAACTATCCAAGCTATAGAGAATTACGTTGCTTGACATACCAGGGCAGTTTATTACAGAGTAAGAGGAGGCGCTGTGTGATGAACCTATCTCTCTATCTAGTTTTGTTTATTTCTTGATAAACATTAAGTTCTTTGTTTCTGATGCCGGCAGCACAATTTGTCAAAGAAAAAGAGGTTGAGAGTAACTGGATCTCCAAGGCCATGGTACCCCAGGCACAGCTCTCCCCTCATGAGCTTATATGACGCTGCGTACAAAGATAAAAATTACGGTCTCTTCTGGTAGGTGAGGTTTTTGAAAGCACAGATTCTTTTTGTTAGGAACCTCTGTGTTTTTATGAGTTTTTAAATATATCTAAAGCCATTGTACTGGATAAAAAGAACTTTTACCTCCAAATACAGCAAACCCATGTTAATAAACCACAAATGTTCTGGAAAAGCATTAACAAACTTCTTCATCCAGGACAATCAGTCACCCCTAACCCTCTAGGCTCGAACCCAGATAATCCCATTGACACTGCCAACTCCTTTAACTCCTTCTTTACCAATGCCATCCAATCTCTTGCTAGTCATCTTACACCAGACATTGCAAACCTTCCTAATTCATCAGTAAATCCTCCACCTTCCTTTCTATTCCATCCAGTGCCCACATCCACTATTTGCTCTCTACTACGTAAACTTAAACCTTGCACCCCCTCAGCTGACCAACTCCCAGCAGAATACCTTCAAGTAGGTGCTAAATCTATAGCCTACCCTGTATCCATTCTTATCAATAGAACCATTAGTGAAGGAAATATCCCGTCCATCTGGAAGATTTCCTATATCATTCCTCTACACAAAGGTGGGAACTCAAATGATTTCTCTAATTTTCGTCCCATAGCCTTGCTATCTCCCCTCGCAAAGATTATGGAAAAGTGTATTCAGAAACAACTACCCAACCATCTGCTCCAAAATAAACTTCTGGCTAACTGTCAACATGGCTTCAGACCTTACCATAGTACCACCACTGCCCTGCTATCTTTTACAGATTGTATTAACAATAATTGTAACAACGGCCTTCATTCCTCAGTAGTATTTGTTGATTTATCCAAAGCCTTCGACATGGTTCATCACCACCTGCTCTTACACATCATGCAATCTCTGTCCTTAGACCCATTAACTATCAACTGGTTCAAATCTTACCTTGATAACAGGAAACAAGCAGTACTCTGGCACAATAATCTATCAAATTTCCTACCTATATCCCTTGGTGTCCCTCAGGGCTCCATATTAGGGCCAGTCCTATTTTCCATCTACACTAATGATCTTCATTCAGCAATTCCTTACTCTACCTGCATTCAATATGCAGATGACTCCACCATTATCTGCTCAGCT